>NC_080549.1:30159877-30214826 GCF_028640845.1 Ahaetulla prasina | reverse complement strand
AACTCCATTGAAGTTCAGCAGGCCTTCAAAACGGTGGGCAGGAAAAACTGGCATGGGCCATAGACAATGTCAAAGCGCTCCCAGTACGTTTGAACTGGTGATATTGGACTGGCGGATGCCAGCAGATCCTGATTCAGCCGGACCTGAACGCCCATTGAGGCTTGAACCGGGAAGATTGTACAATCCTAGGTGAGTAGAAATTTTTTGGGGAGGTAAGAGGGAGTGTTGCTTTGTGTGCGTGAATGAGAGGAGGGAAATTCCTACTAGAGGTTTGCCCTCCAAGTGAGTGCGGAGATCCAATTTGCGGTTCTGATTATTTGAGAATATCAGCCAGAGCGGATCGCTTTGAAAGGCGGGTGACTGTTGGAATAAAAGTCTGCAGTGAAAGGGTCGTTCTGGTCAAAACTCTGAGCTTGAAAGGGGCCCAAGAAATCCTTTTGAAAAAGGAGAGTTTGTCAGTTCGAGCCTAGGAAGTGCCGAGAAAGCCCCTCACTGGACAAAAGCCCTTACTAAAGAGGGAGGGTTTACTCATCTCTTTCCACTTATGACTGTATGACTATAATTTTGTTGCTGGCAATCCTTATGATTTATATTGATATATTGACCATCATTTGTGTTGTAAATGTTGTACCTTGATGAAGGTATCTTTTCATTTATGTACACTGAGAGCATATGCACCAAAGACAAATTTCTTGTGTGTCCAATCACACTTGGCCAATAAAAAATTCTATTCTATTCTATTCTAATTATTCTTATACAATTTCACATTTGATGGTGTAATATAACCCCCTACAGAGGAATTATTGAGTCTGTCATTTGCACCTCTATAACTGTCTGGTTCGGTTCTGCAACCCAACAAGAAAAACACAGACTTCAGAGGATAATTAGAACTGCAGAAAAAATAATTGCTACCAACTTGCCTTCCATTGAGGACCTGTATACTGCACGAATCACAAAGAGGGCCGTGAAAATATTTGCAGATCCCTCGCATCCTGGACATAAACTGTTTCAACTCCTACCCTCAAAACGATGCTATAGAGCACTGCACACCAGAACAACTAGACACAAGAACAGTTTTTTCCCGAAGGCCATCACTCTGCTAAACAAATAATTCCCTCAACACTGTCAGACTATTTACTGAATCTGCACTACTATTAATCGTTTCATAGTTCCCATCACCAATCTCTTTCCACTTATGACTGTATGACTATAACTTGTTGCTGGCAATCCTTATGATTTATATTGATATATTGATCATCAATTGTGTTGTAAATGTTGTACCTTGATGAACGTATCTTTTCTTTTATGTATACTGAGAGCATATGCACCAAGACAAATTCCTTGTGTGTCCAATCACACTTGGCCAATAAAAAATTCTATTCTATTCTAAATATTTAACCTTTTTTATAATTTCAAATCCTGTTATTTCCTCTAATTTTTCTTTCTGTTGTTTGGTCATATTTTTTATTATCACTTTTGTTTTATTCTGGTTTACCTTAAACCCTGAGACCTTTCCATATCGATCAATTATATTCAACAGAGATACACTTGAATTTATAGGATTTGTTAGAGTAATCACCAAATCATCTGCAAAGGCTCTCACTTTATATTCATGTTGTCTAACTTTAATTCCCTCTGTCTCCTTTGATTCTCGTATTTTATCCAATAGTGGCTCCAGAGTTAAAATAAACAGTAATGGTGATAAAGGACATCCCTGTCTTGTTCCTTTCACAATTTTAAAAGCTTCTGTTAAATTACCATTAATTATTATCTGGGCTGTTTGCTCTCCATAAATTGCTCTAATTATTCTTACAAAACCATCTCCAAATTGCATTTTTTCTATTAATTTAAATAAAAAGTCCCAATGCAATCGATCAAAAGCTTTCTCTGCATCCAAAAAGATAAATGCTGCTGATATAAATTTTTTCTTTTCTAAATATTCCAATAAGTTAACAATCTGCCTAACATTATTCCTCATCTGTCTCCCTTTTATAAATCCAGATTGATCAGTATGAATTCTTCGTTGTAAAACTAACATTAATCTGTTTGCTATTAACAAAAATCTTATAATCATTTTGAGTTGAGAGATTTATGGAGATTGCGGAATTTGGAGGAAAGAGACTATACTTTTTTTTCTGAGAGGCATCAATCTTTTTCACGTATTGATTTTATATTAACCTCTAATGATTAGCTTTCTAGGGTAAAGAAAATTAAAATATTTTCAAGATGTTTATCTGATCATAGCCCAGTTTGGATGGAATTGCAGTATAAAAAAGAAGGCAGAAGAACATGGAGATTAAATGAAAATTTATTTAGATATCAGGATAACGTAAATCAATGTAAAAAGCAGATGAAAGAATTTTTGGATTACAATTTGAATAAGGAAACATCGATAGAAATGTTTTGGGATGCCAGCAAAGCCTTTATGAGAGGTGTGTTAATATATATTAACAATAGACAGAGAAATAAGCAACAAAGACAGCGTAGGTATCTAGAAGAGGAGATTTATAAGAAACAACAATTATTAATACATAACCCGCAGGACCGAAAATTAAGGATGCAATAAAGATATTACAGAGTTAATTTAATATGATAATGGGGGAGGGGAGGGAAAGGGAGAGGAGGGGTGGGAGGAGTGGGCAGGGGAGGAGGGGAGGAGGGAGGGAAAGGGAGGAGGATGGGAGGAGTGGGCAGGGGAGGGAAAGGGAGAGGAGGGGAAAGTGGGAGGAGGGAGGAGGGAAAGGGGAAGGAATGGGAGGAGGAAGGGGGAGGAGGGGGAAGGGGAGGGGGAGGGGGAGGAGCCCCTATTTGGGGGGCAGAGCAGAAGTGGGGGGCTTTGGCAGAAAGTTAATGCTGGGGCCAGGATGGTCTCGCCCACCGCTGCTGCCCCGCCTCCTTCCAATCCCACAATGGAAGTCTCCTCCGTAGGGAATGAGGGTCAGTGGAACTCCCTGCAAGGGCTCTTCTCCGTCTTTTTTCCTCTTGAGGGCCCCAGAAAGACCCTTGTGGCCCCCCTCTCTCTCGCATCCTCTCCCCTGGAGGCTTTTGGTCCTTGGCTGCATTCACTGGTCTGGCTCAAGAACCATCCGGGAGATGATGGGAAGGCCGAGAGTTCTCAGGGGGCTTGGAAAAGGAGGCCTGGCTGGGGGGCTTTGGACCCTTGTCCAGGATTTCCCAGAATCCCTCATTTCCTGACCGGATCGATGAGGAGGAGACATCACAAACCCCGTGGCTGATGGCGCTCTTTCCTTTGGTTCTGAAAGGCGGTGCTTAGGGGTGGAATCTTCTGGTGAAAAGGATCCAGTGGATCTCCATCTTCTGTTGTGTCATTCTTTCTTGACCTCCATACCCTTTGGATCTGTTTCCGAATCATCCACCAACATGGATTCTTGGGAGGATTCAACAGGAACCGTTGCCTGGAAAGTCACAAACTTCTCTGTGGCGTCACTTTGTGCTTTAGATGAAGTGGAGGAAATGCATTTGTCTTTTGTTCCCTGTTCTCGTTTTGCAGAAGTTGTTGTTGATGTTAGCTGCAAAGTCGTGTCTGACCCATCGTGACCCCATCAACGACGTTCCTCCAGGCCTTCCTGTCCCCTACCATCCTCTGGAATCTATTTAAACTCATGCCTACTGCTTCAGTGACTCCATCCAGGCACCTCGTTCTCTGTCGTCCCCTTCTTCTTTTGCCCTCAATCTTTCCCAGCATTAGGCTCTTCTCCAGGTATTAGGCTCTTCTCCAGGTATTAGGCTCTTCTCCAGGTATTATTACCAAAGTATTTCAGTTTCATTTTCAGGATCCAGCCTTCTAAAGAGCAGTCAGGGTTGATCTCCTCTAGAACTGACTGGTTTGTTCGCCTTGCAGTCCAAGGGACTCGCAGGAGTCTTCTCCAGCACCAGAGTTCAAAGGCCTCAATTCTTTGGCGCTCAGCCTTTCTTATGGTCCAACCTTCACAACCATACATTGCAACTGGGAAAACCATATGCACTTTTGTTGGCAGGGTGATGTCTCTGCTTTTTAGTACACTGTCTAGATTTGCCATAGCTTTCCTCCCAAGGAGCAAGCGACTTTTAATTTCTCGGCTGCAGTCCCCATCTGTGGTGATCTTGGAACCCAGGAAAATAAAATCTGTCACTACTTCCATTTCTTCCTCATCTATCTGCCAGGAAGTGAGAGGGCCGGATGCCATGATCTTAGTTTTTTTAATGTTGAGTTCAAGCCAACTTTTGCACTCTCCTCCTTCACCAGCATCAAGAGGCTTCTTAGTTCCTCTTAGTTCCTCTTTGCTTTCTGCCATTAGAGTGGTATCATCTGCATATCTGAGGTTGTTGGTATTTCTGCCAGCAATCTTAATCCCAACTTTTGATTCATCCAGCCCCGCCTTTCTCATGATGTGCTCTGCATATAAGTTAAATAGGCAGGGCGATAGTATACAGCCTTGCCGGACTCCTTTCCCAATTTTGAACCAATCTGTAGTTCCGTGTCCAGTTTTCACTGTTGCTTCGTACAGGTTTCTCAAGAGATAAATAAGATGGTCTGGTACACCCATCTCTTTAAGAACTTGCCACAATTTGTTGCGATCCACACAATCAAAGACTTTAGCATAGTCAATGAAGCAGAAGTAGATGTTTTTCTGGAACTCCCTAGCTTTCTCCATGATCCAGCGTATGTTGGCAATTTGATCTCTAGTTCCTCTGCCTCTTCGAAATCCTGCCTGTACTTCTGGTAGTTCTCGATCCACATACTGCTGGGGCCTAGCTTGTAGGATTTTAAGCATAACCTTACTAGCATGTGAAATGAGTGCAATGGTATGATAGTTTGAACGTTCTTTGGCATTGCCTTTCTTTGGAGTTGGAATGTAAACTGACCTTTTCCAATCCTGTGGCCACTGCTGAATTTTCCAAATTTGCTGATAAATTGAGTGTAGCACTTTTACTGCATCATCTTTTAAGATTTTGAATAGCTCAGCTGGAATACTGTCTCCTCCACTAGCTTTGTTGTTGCTCAGATTTCCTAAGGCCCATTTGACTTCACATTCTAGGATGTCTGGCTCAAGGTCAGTGACCACCCCATTGTGGTTATCAGGGATGTTAAGCTCGTTCTTGTATAGGTCTTCTGTGTAATTTTGCCACCTCTTCTTAATCTCTTCTGCCTCTGTAAGGTCCCTGCCACTTTGGTCTTTTATCATGCCCATCTTTGCATGAAATGTTCCCTTCATATCTCCAATTTTCTTGAAGAGATCTCTGGTCCTCCCTATTCTATTGTTTTCTTCTATTTCTTTGCACTGTTCGTTTAAGAATGTATTCTTATCTCTTCTAGCTATTCTCTGGAATTCTCCATTCAACCTGGTGTATCTTTCTCTTTCTCCCTTGCCTTTCGCTTCCCTTCTTTCCTCAGCTATTTGCAAAGCTTCCTCAGACAGCCGTTTTGCTTTCTTGCCTTTCTTTTTCATTGGGATGGTTTTAGTTGTTACCTCTTGAACAATGTTGCAAACCTCTGTCCATAGTTCTTCAGGCACTCTGTCTATCAGATCTAATTCCTTAAATCTATTTGTCACCTCTACTGTATATTCATCAGGGATATGATTTAGTTCATACCTGAGTGGCCTGGGGCTTTTCCCTACTTTCTTCAATTTAAACCTAAATTTTGCAAGGAGAAGCTCATGATCTGAGCCACAGTCGGCTCCTGGTCTTGTTTTTACTGACTGTATAGAGCTTCTCCATCTTTGGCTGCAGAGCACCTAGTCAATCTGATTTCTGTGTTGACCGTCTGGTGATGTCCATGAGAGTCGTCTCTTGGGTTGTTGGAAAAGAGTGTTTGCTATGACCATCGTATTATCTTGACAGAATTCTATCAGCCTGTGCCCTGCTTCATTTTGTACTCCAAGGCCAAACTTCCCTGTTACTCCAGTTATCTTTTGGCTTCCTACTTTAGCATTCAATCCCCCATGATGATAAGGACATCATTTTTTGGTGTTAATTCTATAAGGTTCTGTAGGGCTTCATAGAACCGGTCAATTTCATCCTCTTCAGCACCAGAGGTTGGGGCATAGACTTGGACTACTGTGATATAGAATGGTTTGCCTTGGATTCGAACTGAGATCTTTCTGTCATTTTGGGGATTGTATCCCAGTATTGCTTTTCCTACTCTCTTATTGACTATGAAGGCTACTCCATTTCTTCTGAGAGATTCTTGCCCGCAGTAGTATACCTGATGGTCAGCTGAATTAAATTCACCCACTCCTGTCCATTTTAGTTCACTGATTCCTAAGATGTCGATGTTCAATCTTGTCATCTCTTGTTTGACCACCCAGCTTACTTTGATTCATGGATCTTACATTCCAAGTTCCTATGGAAAAAATCTTTACAGCATCGGATTTTCCTTTCACATCCACAGCTGGCGTCCTTTCGGCTTTGGCCCAGTGGCTTCATTCTTTCTGGCGCTACTAGTACCAGCCCTCTGCTCTTCCCGAGTAGCATATTGGAAACCTTCCGACCTGAGGGCTCATCTTCCGGCATCATCTCTTTCCTTTTGTACCGTCCTGGGGTTTTTGCGGCAAAGATACTGGAATGGGTTGCCATTTCCTTCTCCAGTGGATCACGTTTTGTCAGAACTCTCTGCTATGACCTGTCCGTCTTGGGTGTCCCTGCAGGCATAGCTCATAGCTTCATTGAGCTACGCATGCCCTTCGCCACGACAAGGCAGTAATCCATGAAAGGGTTTGCATAATGCCTTTATAAGAGCTTTCTGGCTGTTGCTATTCTGCTTCGTATTTTGAATTTTCAAAGTGGGCTTCTGATTGCCAATATTTTTTTAAACTTTTAAAGTCCGACTTGCGTGATGAAGAGGAGCTCCTGTTTCCATCCTCTTCTCCGTCTTTTTTCCTCTTGAGGGCCCCAGAAAGACCCTTGTGGCCCCCCTCTCATCCTCTCCCCTGAGGCTTTTGGTCCTTGGCTGCATTCACTGGTCTGGCTCAAGAACCATCCGGGAGATGATGGGGAGGCGAAGTTCTCAGGGGCTTGGAAAGGAGGCCTGGCTGGGGGCTTTGGACCCTTGTCCAGGATTTCCCAGAATCGCATTTCCTGACCGGATCGATGAGGAGGAGATATCACAAACCCCGTGGCTGATGGCGCCCTTTCCTTTGGTTCTGAAAGGCGGTGCTTAGGGGTGGAATCTTCTGGTGAAAAGGATCCAGTGGATCTCCATCTTCTGTGGTGTCATTCTTTCTTGGCCTCCATACCCTTTGGATCTGTTTCCGAATCATCCACCAACATGGATTCTTGGGAGGATTCAACAGGAACCGTTGTCTGGAAAGTCACAAACTTCTCCGTGGCGTCACTTGTGCTTTAGATGAAGTGGAGGAAATGCATTTGTCTTTTGTTCCCTGTTCTCGTTTTGCAGAAGTACTAATGCCTTTTATAAGAGCTTTCTGGCTGTTGCTATTGTGCTTCGGATTTTGAATTTTCAAAGTGGGTTTCTGATTGCCAATATTTTTTTAACTTTGGCAACCAAAAATACTCCCAGCAGAAGTTTGACTTAGCTGTTTAGGAGAGACTGGCCCATCTTTTTGCTCTCCAATTTGTCACCAGCTAGACTTGCTTTTAAATTTGGGCTCTGAGTGGCAATTTCCTTCCCACATTTTATCCTCCCCATCTTCTATTTTTGCTTTGACTGAAACCTGCGAGTCACCTGATCGCTGATAGAGTAGTTCTACTTCATCTTCTCAACTTGATCCGATGTGAACGTATTTGGAAGTCACCGCCCGGTTTGGAAACTTCTCTTGTGTTACACTGAGTTTTATTTTCACTGTGTGTAGAAGCTTTTTCAACACTGCAATCTTCTCACACCTCGTCTTCATCGTCAAGTCTTGACGGTCAATGACTTTGCTTTGAGCTGAGCAAAGTTTGGGAAGTTTGTCTTATGCTACACTTTGCTTTGACTGAAGCGACTTTTGTCTAAGTAGGGGAGGAGGGGAAGGAAGAGGAGGAGGAGTGGGAGGGGAGCAGGAGGGAGATGTGGAGGGGCTGGAGGGAAAGGAAGGGGGAGAGGGAGGAGAGGAGGAAGGGGAGGGAAGGGGATGGGAGGCGGAGGGAGATGAGGGAGGGAGAGTGGGAGGAGGAGGAGGGAGAGGAAGGGAGGAAGAGGGAGGGAGGGAAAGGAGGAGGACTAGAGGAGGAGCTACTTGAAGGCCTTAGCTTGTGGGAAGCTGCCTCAGATCTCCTTAGATCTTCTGCGATCTCCCGGATCTTACTGGGATCCCGCCGCTCGCTCTCTCCCAGGAAACGTTCCCTCCGTTGTTTCTCTCTGGAAGAAAGAGACATGGAGGCCTCAATGCTGAGAAGCAACCAAATATTCTTACTTACTTACTTACTTAGCAAGAACAACAACTGTTTGATGCCAGGAAAATCTCTCTCTGGAAAACAACCAATATAGTTTGGGCAGCTGGGGTGGGGAGGGCTGCACTCGTGCCAAAAGATTGGCCATCAACTGTCCTAAAACATCAACTGTCATTTTATGTAAATATTCCTCAATTGGAATCAATAGTATATGTACTAATACGGATAATTTGGTGCCTAAGAAGAACAAGAGTAACAATATACATACTAAGGGTTTTTTCTTCTTCTTTTGGAACTTCATTTTACAAAATTAGGGATTTTATTATAGTACAATAAAATTTAGTCGTAAGTGTTTAAATGTGGCCTCTCCTTCTAATTTTCAGCTATTCTTCCTATCGCTTAATGGGTAGATTCTTCACCCTGGAATCATGTTTCTGCTCCAATGTTATTTTATCTTTCTCGATGAAAGAAATGAAGCTTTGAATTGAAACAGAGGTCAGGAAATGAGTGCATTTGTCATGGATGGTCTGAGAAAGTCCATGTTTTACCTCCTCAGTCGCTCTGTGAGGTCCTTTCTTATTGCCTCTTTTTCCTCGGCCAAAGCAACCTTATC
The DNA here is from genome assembly GCF_028640845.1 of Ahaetulla prasina. Classification (NCBI taxonomy): domain Eukaryota; kingdom Metazoa; phylum Chordata; class Lepidosauria; order Squamata; family Colubridae; genus Ahaetulla; species Ahaetulla prasina. The sequence continues at coordinate 30,205,879 of NC_080549.1, read as the reverse complement.
CAGCTTGAGCCTCTCAATTTGACCCCGAAGGTCCAGCCTCTCATTAATCAGAGCCCCGATGACAGTTTCTTTTCTGTAAAGTTAGAAGAGCAGACAGAAATTAGCCTTCTAATTTCAGGCTAGGACTTATTTTCAAGGTAGGTCATATTTTTGGGGAAAACAGGGTATTTCTCACCTCTCCAGTTGTTCCCGCAGTGCCTGGTTCTCCCCTAGGAGCTCCTGCGTCTCTCCAGCTTGCTGCGCAACTCTGCAGTGGAGGTGGCGGTTCTGCTCTTCCAAAACCTTTATTCTGTAAATTAGGAAGACAAGAGGGGAATTAGCCCCCTCAGGTTTTCACTTGAATCATCAAACAATTTTACAATTAAACTAACTAAAATACCCGGCACTTGGTTTGTTTTAACCAGCCTGACTTTTGAATGAATTGAGTTTTGCCGTTTCTGTTACCACAGCTACAGTCCCAAGTTCTCCTCACAGGAACCAAAGCAGGAATGATTTAAATGATTTATTAGTTACTTTAGAAATGCTCAGTAAAATGGACAAATCAGGAGATCCTACCTACATCTCCACTTTATTCTTAAGGGATTTGATTCACTTCTTCGGTCTTAACTACATTTAAGAGCTAAGTGCAAATTAATGACTTTTTCCTTTCAGTATTTAGCATTACATAATCTATAAGTACCACAAAAGAATCTACAGATCTTAAAACCTCCCCCCCCCTTTTTTTTGGGCTTACACACCAGAAAAGGCACAAACCAAGTCAAAACAATTTCCAAAGTTTCTAATGGGGACAGAAGGGGGAGCCGAGAACTGAGGTGAGTGAGCAGCAGAGGAGGAGAAAAAATGCAAGGACCTCCTTAATTCAGAGGATTTGGCCAGGAAAAGTCCTTGTCAAGAGATTCATGATGTCTCAGACCAGGGGTGAAATCCAGCAGGTTCTGACAGGTTCTGGTAGCGGAAATTTCAAGCAGTTCAGAGAACCGGTAGCGGAAATTTTGAGCAGTTCGAAGAACCGGCAAATACCACCTCTGGCTGTTCCCAGAGTGGATTGGGAATGGAGATTTTTCAATATCCTTCCCCCAGGAGTGGGGACGGAATGGGGATTTTGCAGTATCCTTCCCCTGCCACGCCCACCAAGCCACGCCCACAGAACCGGTAGTAAAAAAAATTGGATTTCACTACTGTCTCAGACCCATCCAGGCAACGTAATTCAACGCAGAAGGTTGTGCAATGTGTGTCCAGGGTAGGGAGCTAAGGAGAATTGAATACAAAATCCTGGAAGAGAAAACCAGGGTTCTGTCTCAAAATTTCTCACCTCCGCAGTTGCTCCTCCACCTCCCTGCAGAGCTGCGCGTTCTTTTCCGCAAGCTGGGAGTTGTGACGCAGGAGCTCTTCATTCAGGGAGAACCGCTTATCCTTTCTGTTGCTGAAAATAGGAAGACCAGAGAGAAATTAGACCCGTCATTTTTTTACTTGAATCATCAAACTTTTTCTTCAATGGAAAAACATTAAAAATACCTTTATGTTTGCGTGTGTGTGTATAAATTCAGTGTTGCTCTTTCTACTAACAATGCTTTCACCATTAATTGGGTCTTTTAGAAAGGCTCCGTAAAAGTTTGATGGACTTTAACTGCACTTCCAGGATAGTCTGAAGGGATTTGATTAGCCAATTTTACTAATCAAATTTTACAGCCACCTATCTCCACAACCCCCATCTCAGACACACCAACAACAGCCAAGCCTCCTACAACTGACCCCATTTCATTGGGTTCACAACCCCAGTGATCACAGAAAAGGAAGTGCAGGACCTATTTCACAGACAAAAGCCAGGAAAAGCTCCAGGCCCAGACAAGATAACTCCTTCTTGCTTAAAAGTCTGTGCTGACCAATTGGCCCCCATCTTCACCCATATTTTCAATAAATCACTAGAGATGTGTTATGTTCCTTCTTGCTTCAAACGCTCTACCATCATCCCAGTGCCGAAGAAGCCCACCATCAAGGAACTGAATGACTACAGACCAGTTGCTCTAACATCTGTAGTCATGAAAACCTTTGAAAGGCTAGTGCTTTCCTACCTGAAAACCATCACGGATCCGCTGTTAGACCCCTTCCAATTTGCATACCGAGCAAAGATCAACAGATGATGCTGTTAATATGGCTCTGCATTACATCCTACAGCATCTTGAGTCTCCAAAGACCTATGCAAGGGTCCTTTTTGTAGACTTTAATTCAGCATTCAATACCATCATTCCAGACATTCTTCTAACTAAGCTAAACCAGCTACAGGTACCGGAACAGACTTGTAAGTGGATCACAAGCTTCCTAACAAACAGGAAGCAGCAGAAGCAAGATCACATCAAATACCCGTACAATTAGCACAGGGGCCCCAAGGCTGTGTGCTCTCCCACTTCTCTCTGTATACCAATGACTGCATCTCCAACGACCCATCTGTTAAACTACTGAAATTCGCAGATGACACAACAGTGATTGGTCTCATTCGAGACAATGACGAATCCGCATATAGGCGAGAGGTCGAACGACTAGCCTTGTGGTGCAACCAAAACAATCTGGAACTGAACACACTCAAAACCGTAGAAATGGTGGTAGACTTTAGGAGAAACCCTTCCATACTTCCACCTCTCACAATACTTGACAACACAGTATCAACAGTAGAAACCTTCAAATTTCTAGGTTCTATCATATCGCAAGATCTCAAATGGACAGCTAACATCAAAAACATCATTAAAAAAGGACAACAAAGAATGTTCTTTGTGCACCAACTCAGAAAGCTCAAACTGCCCAAGGAGCTGCTGATCCAATTCTACAGAGGAATTATTGAGTCTGTCATTTGCACCTCTAGAACTGTCTGGTTCGGTTCTGCAACCCAACAAGAAAAACACAGACTTCAGAGGATCATTAGAACTGCAGAAAAAATAATTGCTACCAACCTGCCTTCCATTGAGGACCTGTATACTGCACGAATCAAGAAGAGGGCCGTGAAGATATTTGCAGATCACTCGCATAAACTGTTTCAACTCCTACCCTCAAAACAACGCTATAGAGCACTGCACACCAGAACAACTAGACAGAAGAACAGCTTTCTTCCGAAGGCCATCACTCTGCTAAACAAATAATTCCCTCAACACTGTCAGACTATTTACTGAATCTGCACTACTATTAATCGTTTCATAGTTCCCATCACCAATCTCTTTCCACTTATGACTGTATGACTATAACTTGTTGCTGGCAATCCTTATGATTTATATTGATATATTGACCATCAATTGTGTTGTAAATGTTGTACCTTGATGAACGTATCTTTTCTTTTATGTACACTGAGAGCATATGCACCAAGACAAATTCCTTGTGTGTCCAATCACACTTGGCCAATAAATTCTATTCTATTATACCTTACAATACTGTTCATGTTAACCATATTTGGATGTGTCAACGCTTCTATTGTTGAAAGCCACATTGGTATTTCCATATAATGTGTTTCTTTCTCTCTCTCCTATACTGTTAACAAGCCATTTCTTACAAGCCGTCTCTGGAAGTATCCATAATATCCTATTTTTGCCATACCATAAGAAGGCATGCCAGCCTAGTTGCAAATCATGTCCTTCTAAAGTCAATAGCCTTGTATTTCTCAGTAAAATCCATTCTTGATAGAGTTCCCAATTTGGTAGACCAAATCCTCCTCTAATCTTAGGATCTTGAAGTAATTTAATATTAATTCTTGCTTTTTTCCTTTGCCATATATATTTCCACATCATTTTATTCAAACTCTCAAAATATTTTTTCTCCAATTTTATCGGAATAGTTTAAAAAACAAAAATTCTTGGCAGTACATTCATTTTGATTAACGCTATTCTTCCCGTTAATGATAGTTGCAGATCTTTCCATTTTTCCAAGTCTATTTCAATTTGATTTCTCAGTTTATAGTAGTTATCTTCCTTTACTGCAATGCATCTGGAGGTTAATTGGATGCCCAAATATTCCACTTTCGTCACTATTTGAATATCTAACTTCTGCATTAATTGCTTCTTTTGTTTTTCTCTCATATTTTTAACTATCATTTTTGTCTTGTCTTTATTTATTTTCAATCCAGCTACTTCTCCATATTCCTCTATTTGCTCCATTAACTTTGGGCCCATTTCTATTGGTTCTTCCATAATGAATACTAAATCATCCACAAATGTTGAAGCTTATATGCTTCTCTTTTATTTATTTTATTTTATTTATTTTATTTATTTTATTTTTCATATTTATATACCGCCCTATCTCCCTGAGGACTCAGGGCGGTTCACAGGCAATTAAAAATACATATAAATACAAACTAAAATGATAATTAAAAAACTTATTCTATAGAATTAAAAACAATATAAATAATAAAAACCCATTTAAAACCAGTAAATTTAAAATCTAATCCAGTCCCACGCGGATGAATAAGTATGTTTTAAGCTCGCGACGAAAGGTTCGGAGGTCCGGAAGTTGACAAAGTCCTGGGGGGAGTTCGTTCCAGAGGTGGAGCCCCACAGAAAGGCCCTTCCCTGGGTGTCGCAACACTGCCTAGCTGGCAGCACCCTGAGGAGTCCCTCTCTGTGAGCGCGGGTCGGTGGTATTCGGTAGCAGTAGGCGGTCCGTAAATAGCCCGGCCCTATGCCATGGGCGCTTTAAAGATTGTCACCAACACCTTGAGGCGCACCCGAAGGCCACAGGTAGCCAGTGCAGTCTGGGAGAGGTGTCACACAGGGAGCCATGAGGGGCTCCCTCTATCACCTGCGCCGCATTCTGGACTAACTGGAGCCTCGGATGCCCCTCAAGGGAGCCCCATGTAGAGCATTGCAGTAATCCAGAAAATTAAATCCTTTTAATTTTCATTCCTTTTAATTCTTTATCTTGTCTTATTTTTCTGTTTAAAATTTCTAGCATCAAGATGAATAACAATGCAGTGAATGGACATCCTTGTCTAGTTCCTTTCTGATATCTACTTTCTCTGTCATTTCACCATTTATTATTACTTTTGCTGATTGGTCTTTCTATATAGTCTTAACCATTTATTTATAAATCTATCCCCAAAGTCCATCTTTTGTAATTGTATGGTCATAAATTGCCAATTCACATTATCAAACGCCTTCTGCACATCTAAAAATAACAATGCCATTTGTTTCTCTGAATGCGCTTCATAATATTCCAATGTATCCAATATAATTCGTATATTGTCCCTAATTTGTCTTTTAGGCAAAAAACCCCATTTTGATCTGAATGTATAAATTCATTTAGCAACCTCTTCAATCTTTCCGCCATGATTGATGCAAATATTTTGTAATCTGCATTTAATAGTGGAATTGGTCTATAATTCTTTATTTGTTGTAAATCTGTTTCTTCTTTTGGTATAAGAGTTATATATGCCTCCATCCACGAATTCGAAACATTGGCTTCTATTAATAAATCATTAAATACTTGTAACATTTTATTGCAATTTTTATATAATTCTACTGGTAGTCCATCTGGTCCCGGGGTTTTTCCATTCTTCTGCCTTTTAATTCCCTCCACCAATTCCATCATTGATATTCTTTCTTCTAGTGCTTTTTAAAATTCTATGGTATTTTAGGAATTATTGCTTTTTCCAAATATTGTTCTATTTCCCTTCTGATATCTGCTCTTGTTGATATAGTTTCTTGTAATATTCCTCAATTATTATTTTTTTCTTTTCCTCATTTCGATAACATATCTTTCCATCTTGATCTAGTAGCTGAGTTATCAATTTCCTTTCTTTTTCCTTTTTCATTTTCTATGCCAGTCATCCTCCTGGTTTATTTGTGTTTTCAAATATTTTTTGGCTTTGTTGATTTTATTTTCCTTGCTAAGTCTTCATCCTCAATTAAGTTCATGTTATGTTTTTTCAAGTCCATTCAGTTTTTAAATTTTTTATCTGAAATCTTTGAAGGGGAAAAACTGATGTTAAATAATAGTCATTAAACATGTGAAAATCACTTAAGGGGACTCTGCTCAAGCCCCCGTCGAGTCCAGCTGTTGAGCAGGGGTTGTCTGACATTTCTTCAGTTGTCTCTTACAGCAACAGCCTTGGTCTCCACGTCTTATAAGCCACCAAAGTCACCAGGCTCACAGTGAAGCATGGGCTGGGGCGGGGGGGGGCAGCATCCTGCTCTGGGGCTGCTTTTCTTCAGCTGGAACTGGGGCTCCAGCCAAGGCGGAGGGAATTATGAACAGATCCAAGGATCAGTCAATTTCAGCACAAAACCTTCCTGCCTCTGCTAAAATGCTGAAGATGAAGAGGAATTTCCCCTTTCGGTGCCACAAGGACCCAAAGCAGGCCTCCAAAACAAAAGACAACAATGGCTGCACTAGAAGAAGATCAAAGGAATGATCCGGGCTCTGAATCCAATTGGGGACCTGGGAGGGGACCGGAAGAGAGCTGGGCACAGGAGAAGACCCCCTCCCCAGTCTGAAAAATGTATACAATAACAACAACAACAACAACAGAGTTGGAAGGGACCTTGGAGGTCTTCTACTCCAACCCCTTGCTCAAGCAGAAAACCCTACACAATTTCAGACAAATGGTTATCCAACCTCTTCTTAAACACTTCCAGTGTTGGAGCATTCACAACTTCTGGAGGCAAGTTGTTCCACTGATTCATTGTACTAACTGTCAGGAAATTTCTCCTTAGCTCTAAGTTGCTTCTCTCCTTGATGAGTTTCCACCCATTGCTTCTTGTCCTCCCCTCAGGTGCTTTGGAGAAGAGATTCGCTCTTGTTGGTGGCAGCCCCTGAGGACACGGCTGTCCTGTCTCCCCTCGTCCTTCTCTTCATGAAACTAGACATGCCCAGTTTCATATGTTTTAGCCTCCAGTCCCCTAATCCTCTTGGTTGCTCTTCTCTGCACTCTTTCTAGAGTCTCCACATAATAAATAATAAAATACACACACACACACACACACACACACACATATATATATATTAGATAAAATATAGACTTACATGATGACATTTTTCTGCTTAATGCTCCTCAGCGGTCGCCCCCCTGATGTTGCTGGAGTCTGGAAAAGTTAAAATAGCAGCCATGGAATATGTATGTATGTATGTATGTATGTATGTATGTATTAGTCATGGACACTCAAAACTTTCCCCAGAAGAGTTCGATTGCTTACCTTAGGGGGGCAGGTGGTAAAGGACCGCTGAGGGGGAGGTCTTTGCCAGATGGGCGGCAAATGGCCGGCTCTTGAAGTCTTCTGCTGAAAAGCAAAGGAGACCCTGAGGATGCTGGGCCTGAGCACAGGGAAAACCCTCCAGCCCAGTTAATTCAGGCACCCTGAAGGTCTTTCTCTCTACTGATACTGTTTCCTTCTACTTAGTGACAAATAATAAAATAAAATAAAATAAAATAAAATAAATATTACATACCTCAGTGTTTCAAAGGACCGGCTGTTCTTCAGGAACCACTGGAAAAAAAATAGACTTCTTTAAAATCACAAACTTATTGATTATGAAGAAAGTTGTTCAGTTTCACAGCAGCAGCTTTGTTTTTTATTCCCAAATATTAGGTGCCAGCTGATATTTCTGGCATCTAAACTCTTTACACTTGCTGCTAAAGTTAAATAGTTAGTAAATCTGTTGTTTTTAATTCTCTCCTACCTCTATTTCTTTGAATAAGCTTTTTCTTCATCCTGTGAAGAAAATTGCCAGCCATTTTTAGAGAAAGCCGTTGAGAATGAGCCAGGACAGCCCAGCCAAGGTTCTATGACACGTGCTGCGATGTCATCATCTTTGAACCCGCTCTGGGGAGATGCCAGGGGTGCCCCCTCCAGCAACTCTGGACCTTCCTTTCAATAGGGAGGCTCACACCCGCTAACAGAGAGATCCTGAGAGGTCTCAGGCAAAGTCTGTGGAATAAAAAGCGGAAATGGGGGGAGGGGGTGAAAGATGGAGGGAAGGCCCCCCGAGGCTCCCAGGGGAACTGAGCCCACAGAATGTTCCTCAAAGTGCTAATATTGGAATATTATTATATACAATATTAATTAATTATATTATATTACACAATTAATGATATTAATTAATATTGTACTGCAAACGAGGGCATACAAACCCTTTGCTAGACCAGTTGAATACAGCTCATCTGCCTGGAATCCACATTGTATATCGGACTTTAAGACAATTGAGGGAGTCCAGAGGTATTTCGAGAAGAGTCCTCCACTCCTCTGCTCTCAACAGAATCCCTTCTGCCACCAGGCTTGAAATGTTGGGCTTGGACAACCTAGAACTATGTCGCCTTCGGTCTGACCTAAGCGTAGGACACAAAATTATCTGCTCCAACGTCCCACCTGTCAATGACGACTTCAGCTTCAACCGCAATAATACACGAACACACAATAGATACAAACTTCAAGTTAACCGCTTCAAACTTCATTGCAGAAAATACGACTTCAGCAACCGAGGGGTCAATGCCTGGAATGCACTACCTGACTCTGTGGTTACATCCCCAAACCCCCAAAACTTTAACCTTAGACTGTCTACTGTTGAGCTCACCCCATTCCTAAGAGGTCTGTAAGGGGCATGCATAGGAGTCCTAGTGGACAACCATTTGGATATGAGCCAGCCATGTGCAGCAGCTGCCAGAAAAGCCAACACAGTTCTGGGCTGCATAAAGAGAGGGATAGAATCAAGATCACGTGAAGTGTTTATGCCACTTTATAAGGCCACACTTGGTAAGGCCACACTTGGAATATTGCATTCAGTTTTGGTCACCACAATCTAAAAAGGATGTGGAGATTCTAGAAAGAGTGCAGACAAGAGCAGCAAAGATGATTAGGGGACTGGAGGCTAAAAGATATGAAGAACAATTGCAGGAACTGGGTATGTCTAGTTTAATGAAAAGAAGGACTAAGGGAGACATGATAGCAGTGTTCCAATATCTCAGGGGTTGCCACAAAGAAGAGGGAGTCGACCTATTCTCCAAAGCACCTGAAGGCAGGACAAGAAGCAGTGGGTGGAAACTAATCAAGGAGAGAAGCAACTTAGAACTAAGGAGAAATTTCCTGACAGTACAATGAATCAATGGAATGGAACAACTTGCCACCCGAAGTTGTGAATGCTCCAAGACTGGAAGTTTTTAAGAAGATGTTGGATAACCATTTGACTGAAGTGGTGTAAGGTTTCCTGCCTGGGCAGGGGGTTGGACTAGAAGGCCTCCAAGGTCCCTTCCAACTCTGTTGTTGTTGTTGTTGTTAGCGCACCAACGTGCCTGCCGCCTCTGTCCTACTGTTCCCATTTTTTTGTATCCCTTTCCTGTATTCATAATCATGCTTATACTTATATCGGTTATCTTATATACACTTGACAAATAAATAAAATAAATAAAAATAAATAAATTATGAAGGCTGCAGTGGTTTGTTGCAGACCCTAGAGAGGACCTTTCAATTTCTTTCTCCAAGATTAAAGGGATCCAGTGGATCACTCAGCTCCCTCTCAATCCATCCTCTGCCCTCCCTCTGTTTTCCATCCTGGATCCTCGAGCCCACTCCTCTCATAAAACTGACAGTCTTCCCTTAATTTCCTTGGAGATTTATTCTGTGAGGTGGGACATTGGAGGCAGACGGGGCAGCTGGGAAGGAGAGATATTGTCCGGTCCATCATCCTTGGAGTTTTCATATCCAATGATCTAAGTGCCAAAGCCCACTGCAACTACATTGCAAAACAGGCTTTAAGAGTTGTAAACCTAATCTTGCATAGCTACTTCTCCAGAAACACTACACTACTAACCAGATCTTATAAAACATTTGCTAGTCCAATTCTTGAATGCAGCTCGACTGTCTGGAACCCATACCACATTTCGGACATCAATACATGTCCAGAAATATTTTACAAGAAGAGTTCTGCATTCCTCTGAATACAATAAAATACCTTATGCCACCAGACTTGAAATCCTGGGTTTAGAAAATTTAGAACTCCGCCGCCTTCGACATGACCTGAGTTTAACTCACAGAATCGTCTGTTACAATGTCCTTCCTGTCGAAGACTACTTCAGCTTCAATTGCAACAATACACGAGCACACAATAGATTGAAGCTTAATGTGAATTGCTCCAATCTTGATTGCAGAAAATATGACTTCAGTAACAGAGTTGTTAATGCCTGGAATGCACTACCTGACTCTGTGGTCTCTTCCCAAAATCCCCAAAGCTTTAACCAAAGACTCTACAGTTGACCTCACCCCATTCCTAAGGGGCGTGCATAAGAGCACCAGCGTGCCTCCCTTTCCTGTCCTAATGTTCCCTTTGGTTGTATCCAATTTCTTATAGTTATTTCATACTTATGCTTATATATACTGTTGTGACAAATAAATAAATAAATAAAAATAAATCTTCAGTATTTAGGGCAAAGTCCTCAGCTAGCTTTGCTTCCTCCCCTCCCAGGCACTCCTCGCCCCCAACACAAAAGGCTCCTTCTGCAGCTGCACCTTCCTTCTCCCCTCCCCCAAACAGACAGCTGTCACTCAAGACCCTGTCCTGCCCTGCCTCCTCGCACCACGCCCAGGTCGGGCAGGGCCGCCCCCGGCCGGTGGTGTGCCTGAGCCGCCTCCTCCCGCTGCCTTGCCCTGCGGATGCCTCCTCAGCGCCTGGAGGCTTCCTCTCATCTGGGTTGCGGGGATGGAGGCCAGGGTCGCTTCCCTCACCTTCTCGGGGGGGGGGCAGGTGTCAAATCCCCCGCCCTTTTTTGCCTGCGTCCGCGGTGCTTTGAACGCCGCTGCAGATTTGAGCTCTCTCCCCTTCCCCTTCCCCCGATCTCCAAGGACGGCCCGGCTTCCCTTCTCCCCCCCCCCCCCTAAATCCCCTTCCCCATCTTTTCCAATCCGGCACCTGAGGGCGGCGGTCCTTCTGCCTGGCAGCTGCCCGCACGAGAAGTCCGTGGAAGGGCAGCCGAAGGGCGCTGAGTCCTTTCTGCCACTTGGCCAACTGTTCCTTGGGCTGAAGATGCCCGGGGGCTCTCTGACACCCCTCCCATTTTCTCCTTATGTGGAAGTTGTAGGTGGGGGGGGCTGTTGGAGGAGGCTCGGCCCTTCTTCTCCTCCAACTGTAGACAGCAACCTCTGGAGAAGGGGGGTTTCTCCGCCTTGCCCGGAAGAGTAAAGGATGAGCCCCTCCAGACCCAGGTGGGCCGGATTGTCCCTTTCTCCGGGTTCAAGTGGGCCCGTTCCTCCCTTCCAGACCTTCCCGCCTCCGGTCCTTCGGGAGCTCCGGAATAGCCTCGCCTGGCTGACCAGGGACCCTCGCGGCTCCTCCTTAGTCCCAGCGGCAGATGTAACCATCGGGTGAGTCAATTCGGGAGAAGCGGCTGCAGCACAGGATCGCGGGGCCTTGGGCTTATGGTATCTGGGAGGGATCCAAAAGCCGCAGGAAGACCCCAATCCTCATTCACAGCACACCCACACGCAGCCTCCATTCCCAGGCCTGGTGGGTCAAGAAAGGCCATTCAGACGATCCTCGCCTCCATTGCTTGGAGGAGAGAGAACAGGACGACCGGGGTGTTATGTTTTCATGCTTGTACCTTTTAATATTTGAGGGGGAAATCAGCAGGTTGCTGTTTGGACGAAGCCTCCAGTAGAACTGTATAAAAGGAGAGGTTTTTCCCCCAGCCTGTTGCTGGGTTCACCCTATATTAAAGAGCTGTTGTCACTACCCTGGTCTCCAGCCTCGTTACTTCCAGAACTAACATTGGCGGCAAGGTGGGATCTCGAGGCTGAGGAGAACCAGAACCGAGCTGAAGCACGATAGACCCGAACCCAGCAAACCCAGGGCAGAAAGCGGAGATGGCCAGTTACACTCCACCCGCACTGCTTGACCCGGCTAAAGAGAAATGGGGACGTATATGACCCGTTTGAAAGCTTCTAGAAGCCAACGAACTGCACGGAGTTCCAGATAACGAAAAAGGGCTTATTTTCTAAGCCACTGTGGTCCGGAGGTCATTGATATCGCGAAGCCCTGGCAGAGCGCCGTTGCAGTCGGTGTCGTGGGCCAACTTTACAGACTTTACTAAAGAACCATTTCGCACCAACGCCGTCCAAATACGCAGGGCGGTTTGAATCGGAGAGCGAAGACAGATGGAGGGCGAATCCATCGGTGACTACATGGCCGCCCTAAGAAAAGCGTCCCAAGGACTGTGGATACCGTGACCTAGACGAGGTGCTCCTCGAGCAACTCATCCGAGTCAAAGACATCCGTTTGCGACGGCGACTGCTAGCAAAGAGCAACCTAACGCTGGCCAACGCTCTGGACGGCCAGAGCACATGAAATGTCCTCCCAAGCGGCAGAGACACTGCAAAAGCCGGTCCCACCAAAGCCGAGCGCGAAGGCAACTCCGGTGCACCAGGAGGAGGTTCAGACCGAATCCGACGGTGAAGATGAGGAAGGGGTCTGCCGCACCGAGAAACGCGACAAAGGGGACCGAGACGAATGCGGAAGCTGCGGGGGTCAACACCAGCGCCAACGCTGCAAATTTAAGGACGCGACATGGCGGTGTGGGAAGAAAGGGCACCTAGCTCAAGTTTGTCGAGCGGCCCAACCTTCCCGCCGAAAATTCAAATCGGCCAATCAGAGCGGAATCGGCAAGGCGACCCGCGATTGGCTCAAACAAAAAGGCGATTCCAACCAAACAACTGTGGTCATAGGCCGCCGACCAAAGTGGAGAAGAAGATCTTCACCAAGCCAAAATAGAGGGAGTACGGTGCGGCTTGAAGTAGACACGGGATCAGCGATCACCATCATGTCCTGGGACACTTTGGCGAAGTCGCTGCCGTCCGTCATGGCGCCACCTGCAAGCACAGCGGCTACGAGTCCACGACTACCAGGGAATCGCATCCCTGTTCGAGGGACCACCTCCGAGTCGAGCACGGTCCACACAAGAAGACCCTGCCCATCACGATCGTGGAAGGAACTCTGCCCAGTCTGTTGGGACTAGACTGGTTTCGTGCCCTGGGCATGGGAGTGACTGGCATCTACAGAAGTGACTGTAACCTGAAAGACACTCTCTTTAACGAGTTCAAGATGTCTTCAAGGACTGCCTGGGCAAATACAAGGGGACCCTATTTCCTTCAACTTAGACCCCAGGTAGCCCCATTAGGCTTAAGGCGAGGAGAGTCCTTTTGCCCTAAAACCAAAAATCGATAAGGAGCTGGACAAGCTCATAAATCAGGGGATTTTGGTGCCAGTCGATCACGCAAAGTGGGAGACGCCAATCGTCACCCCAATAAAGTCGGACGGGTCAATTAGAATTTGCGCTGACTACAAGGCGACGCTAACAAAGCCTTACAGAAAAGCGCCACCGGTTCCGTGGTGCAACACTTATTGCACTCTTTGGGGCAAGGGCAAGTCTTTGCAGTTAGACTTGGCCCAAGCCTACCAGCAACTGCCAGAGCGCCGCGGCCGAAGCCCAAACGATTGTAACGCACAGGGGGGCATTCAAGTGCACCCGATTGCAATTTGGGGTCAGTGTGGCACCAGGGTTGTTCCAAAACCTAATGGAACGACTACTGCAGGGGCTCCCAGGGGTAGTCCCCTACTTTGATGACGTCCTAATTTCAGGGGAAAACATGGAGGAATTGGGGGAGCGTTTAAGAAAGGTTTTGGGGATTTTCCGGACAGCCGGATTAAAAGTCAAGGCAAACAAATGCCAGATAGGGGTCGAATCCGTTGATTTCTTGGGCTACCGGATAGACAAGAAAGGAATTCACCCTACTGAGAGCAAGGCAATTAGGAAGGCTCCAGCGCTAATAATAAAGCAGAGCTGCAGGCATTCCTGGGGTTGGTGAATTTCTATGCGGTCTTTTTAAAGAACAAAGCAACCGTTGCGGAACCGCTGCATAGGCTCTTAGGGAAAAATACTGTTTGGTCTTGGGGAAAGACAGAAAATAGGGCTTTCGAAGCAGTAAAGAACCTGCTCTCAAGTGATAGCCTGCTCATACAATATCACAACTCATTACCCCTAGTGTTGGTTGATGCCTCCCCTTATGGGGTGGGGGCTGTACTCAGCCATAGACTTCCAAACGGCACAGAAGCCCCTATAGCTTTTTACTCTAGAACGATGTCCTCCCCAGAGAGAAACTACAGCCAATTAGATAAAGAAGCACTAGCCATTGTGTCAGGGGTTAAAAAATTCCACGAATATGTCTTTGGGCGGAATTTTGAAATCGTGACTGACCACAGACCGCTACTAGGGATACTGGCTGGCGACGCCCAACGCCTGTGGCACTTTCGCCACGCTTGACCCGATGGACTATATTAGCCGCTTATTCGCATACAAGCTGCAGCATCGACCAGGAAAGAAGTGGGGCATGCAGACGCGTAAGCCGATGCCCACTACCAGGCGACCGAAGACCCCACTCCGGGATGCCCATCCTACTTATTGACTCTTTGGACTCTGGCCCAGTCACATCTAAGGAAGTGGCTCGGCATCATACCGGGACATTGTGTTAAGGACTGTACTCGGTTGGGTACAGAGAGGGTGGCCACTGCCGCTAACGGTTCAAAGAATTTGTTAAAAACGATGAGCTCTCGGCTCAAGGGGTGCCTGTTATGGGGTGATCGTGTAATAATTCCGGATAAATTAAGGGAAAGGTATTGGACCTCCACGAGGGTCACCCAGGATCGTAAGGATGAAGGGTTAGCTAGAAGCTATGTGTGGTGGCCACTCATGGACGCAGAGATTGCTGAGAGGGTAGGAAATGCCAGGCTTGCCAAGAGTCCAGACCTCTACCCCAACGGCCCCAGTCAGGAATGGGAAAAGCCCCAAGGGCCCTGGTCAAGAATCCACATTGATTTTGCTGGCCCTTTCCACGGCCAAACGTTCCTAGTGGTTGTTGATGCATTCTCTAAATGGTTGGAGATCATACTTATGAAATCCACTACGGCCAAGCAGTAATCGCAGCCCTGCGCCACCTATTCGCAACTCACGGGTTGCCGGACACTCTGGTGTCCGACAATGGGCCCAATTCACGGCAGCCCAGTTTGAAGAATACCTGGCAGAGGAGGGCATCCGACATGCCCTCTCTGCGCCTTTCCACCCTGCCGAATGGCCTTGCAGAGCGCTCCGTCCGGAGCTAAGGAGGCATTGTCCAGGCTCAAGCCAGGTGACTGGCAAACAAAGATAGACTTTTTCCTAGCTCAGCACAGAACCCCAAGCACGCCACCGGGAAAAGCCCAGCGAATTACTAATGGGACGGAAACTCCGTGCCCACTTGACGTTTGAATCCCATTACACACCAGAGGTTACAAGGGGAACTAGAAAGACAAGGGAAATGAGCATAGGCGACGGATGTGGGCCCGAAACTATGGGGACGGCCCTAGTTGGTTCGAGGACAAATAATAAAGATAACCGCCCAAAATCGACGTGGTAGAGCTACCAGACAACGGTGTGGAGGCGCACATAGATCAGATAAGGAAACGAATAACTGATCAAACCGAACCAAATGAAACAGATCATGACCAATACCAATTTGAATTCACAGCTGACAATGACCCGGGAGGCGCAAGACTTAGCTGAGGTCCCAGAGTTCCAGCGACGCCATCAGGTTCCCGAGGGAAACAGCAGGAAAGTTTCAAAAGTAATCCAAGGCCGGATGGCCAAGAAAAAGAGTCAATAATCCGAGCCCGTTGGCTCAGAGAAAGAGCTGGGAGGAGAAAACAGCCCTCCGACCAGCTCAAACACCACCCAGAACTGAACCGCGGAGGTCAGAAAGAAGGAGACGTCCAGGTTATTTGCGTGACTACGAAAAATAACATGTAAATAAATATGTAAATAGAGGCAAAGTGTTTTCTGGGAGGGAGGAGTGTTATGTATTCGTGTTTGTACCTTTAAATATTTGAGCGGAAATCAGCACGTTGCTGATTGGAAGCCTCAGTAGAACTGTATAAAGGAGAGTTTTTCCCCCAGCCGGTTGCTGGGTTCACCCTATATTAAAGAGCTGTTGTCACTACCCTGGTCTCCAGCCTCGTTACTTCCAGAACCTAACACTGGGTGCTTGCAGGAGCCCCTTTCTCTGAGGGTCCCTGCTCGTCTCCCCAAGCCAGAGGGGGTGGAAGCCTCCAGGTCCTCCCCTTCCAATATTGTCACCTGGGAGATCCAGCTGCCCCTCCCCCTCCATTAGTTCCATTAGAGAGCTTCCTTGAGGCCCTTTGCGGCGTTGCTTGCAGTTTGATGAGGTTGTTAAAAGAAAGCGCGTTTTTCCACTCGTGGATTGTGAGAATATGTGGGGGGAAGGAGGGAGGGAGGGGCAGTTGATTGGGGGCAGAGCGTGGCGTTTCCTTTGCAGGGGAGAGGTGGAAGGGGCGCCTGCGGGCGAAGGCGGCGTCCAGTGGCTCCTCTCCAAAGAGGGCCGGGGGCTTTGGGCAGTGCGGGGCCAGGATCTCAAGGCCGGCGGGGATCGCGTGTTGCTGGTCGTGGCTGGTTCCGGGCAGGCGAGGGGCTTGAGTGACAGCTGTCTGTTTGGGCAGGGCGCGAGGGGAGCTGCCCGGAGCGTCTCCGGTGCTAAGCAGGGCTGCTGAGGGTCTCCTCTGGAGGGGCGACCAGGGCGAGCGCTGCGGAAAAGCCAGCCGGCAGGGAAGCCTGTTTCCCCCCAAGAAAAGTAGGCCGTCTCCTTCCTTACCCACCAACCCTTCTCAGCTCCTCCTTTCCTTTCGCTCTGCCCCCCAGTTCCCAAACTCTCCCTATTATGACAGCTCCCAGCCCACCCGCCAGTCTCGCCCTTCCCACGGGGGGCGCTCTTCCTCCCCATTGGCCCAAGGGCTCAACTTCAGCCCCCCCCCGGCTCCCCCGCAGCCCAAGGCCTCGGCAGCCCCGGAGAGGCTCCGCTTCCCCCGTCGCCCTTTGGACTTCAGCCCCGCCGTTCGCGGACTCCGCCAGCCGAGCTGAAGGGCCCGAAGGCATCTGGGGAGGCGCAGAGCAGCCCTTCCTGGTGGCCCTTCAGCTCCGCCGTCCAAGGAGACTCTTCCTGCCTCCTGTCCATCTTCTCCGGCTGCTTCTCCCACTGGATCCCTTTCTCTGCAACGGCGCCAAGGACCTCGATCTGGCCGCGGGCGATGGAGGCTCCTCGGGAGTTTGCCTTGGTTGTTGGATTAGACTGACTGGGTTTCACTGGTTTAACTGGAGAAGTCTTAGCCTGACCGACTCAAATCTTCAGAGCTCAAACCAAGGAGAAGCTTCTGAGCATGTATTCATTTCTCCGCCCCCCCAGCCCCCCCCCCATCTTTCCCTTCCAGGCTGTTTTCCTCCCTGATCAGCTGCCCCAAAAGCGCCTGGAGCCTCTCTGTGACGTCCTCCTCTTACGCAGCCCTTACACAGCAGAGCAAAACCTCAACCACCAGCCCAAAATCCCCCTGAAGAGCCTCCATCAGGCCCGGGAAGACGGAGCTCCGTGGCGCAGGTGAGGCAAAGGGATCCAGCGGGACAACCAGGCCGAGAAGATGGACAGGCGGAAGGAAGGAAGAGGCTCCTGTGGCGGCGGAGCTCTTTCAAGGGCCGGTCGGCCAAGTCCCAGAGCGGGATGGAGATCCGGCGGCTCTGAGCGCGAACGGCGTGGAGCTGGGAGCGGAGCCTCTGCTGGGCTGCCGAGTCCTTCGGGGGCAGCAGAGGGAGCCTCGGGGGGTTGAATCCCTTGGGCCGAAGGGCAGGAACGGCGCCCCCCGTGGCGAGGGCTGCAATAGCAGGGGAGGCAGAGCACTCGGAGCTGCCGGACTTTGGGGACCGTCGGGCTGAGCGAAGGGAAAGCAGGAGCTGCGATGTTGAGACGGGTCGGTCGGTAAGCAGAGAGCCTGCTTGTCTCGGGGGGGGGGGAAGAGGCAGGAGAAGACCCCCCTGCTGCTGCTGCTGATGGCCGGCTGGCTTTTCCGCAGCGCTCGCCCCGGTCGCCCATCCAGGTGGGACCCTCCACATCCCTGCTCAGCACCGGAGACGCTCGAGGCGCGCTGCAGGCCGAGGCGTTGAAGCCGCTCCGGGAGAATCTTCGCGGTTCTTTGGCCCCTTTCACTTTGCAATTGCCGCTTCCTCTTGCCGCGCCCCCTCCCCACTCACAGCCTTCCTCTCCCCGGACACACAACGCTCCTTCGGCACCTCCGCATCCCTGCTCAGCACCGGAGACGCTCCAGGCGCGCTGCAGGCCGAGGCGTTGAAGCCGCTCCGAGAGAATCTTCGCGGTTCTTTGGCCCCTTTCACTTTGCAATTGCCGCTTCCTCTTGCCGCGCCCCCTCCCCACTCACAGCCTTCCTCTCCCCGGACACACAACGCTCCTTCAGCACCTCCGCATCCCTGCTCCCCCCTCCCCTTCCCCAAACCTCCCCTCCCCTTGCCTGTCCCCCTCCCCTGCTCCCCGGAGGTAGCCGCAACAATCCAGCAGCCATATACCCCCTCCCCGCCCTTGAAGCCATTGTCCCCCACTGCCCAAAGCCCTCGCCCCTCTTTGGAGAGGAGCCGTGGCCCCAACCCTCCCCTGCGGTCGCCCCTTCAACCTCCCACCCGCGGAGGACACGCCACCCATCAGTTGCCCCCTCCGTCCCACCCACCCGTAGTTTCTTCCCTTCCAACAATTCCCGCCTTAACAAAAGAGCAAACTTTCTTTTCACAATCTGATGAAACCTCGGGAAACAGGGCGCCAATCTAGAAATAAGGGGCGAGGGGCTGAGTAAGGAAAGTATTCGAACCCCCCTTTCTTCTCTTCTCTGGATCCTCCTCAT
Source organism: Ahaetulla prasina (assembly GCF_028640845.1). Taxonomy (NCBI): domain Eukaryota; kingdom Metazoa; phylum Chordata; class Lepidosauria; order Squamata; family Colubridae; genus Ahaetulla; species Ahaetulla prasina. Next base: position 30,187,144 of record NC_080549.1, on the reverse strand, counting down.
ATTCCAGACAAGGAAGAACGGATGGAAACTGATCAAGGAAGATTCAACCTGGAAATAAGGAGAAATTTCCTGACAGGGAGAACAATCAACCCATGGAACAGAAGTTGCCTTCGGAAGTTGTGGGAGCTTCATCTCTGGAAGATTTCAAGAAGCGACTGGACTGCCCTCTGTCAGAAATGGTGGAGGGTCTCCTGCTTGGGGAGAAGGGGCCGGACTAGATGACCTCCTAGGTCCCTTCAAATTCTGTTCTTCTGCTATTATTCATCTTCCCAAACTCTGCTTGAAGGTTTCTTTCTGGGCCCTTTGAGCTGCCCCTCCCCCCCTTGTGTGCAGCTCCCCCTTTTGCAGATAGCGAGGAAGGGGCCGCCGAGGCAGGGCTGCCCTTTGCCAGGATGGGAGGGACTGTGTCGCCTGGGCTCCAGACCGACTAGGGACAGCAACATCTGGAGAAGGCGGGGGTTTGATTAATGGCAGAGTGAGGTGGGTCCTCCGCGGGTGGGAGGTCGAAGGGGCGACGCAGGGGGGACTGAGGCTTCCTCCCCAGAGCAGCGGGGTTTTTTGGCAGTGCGGGACAAGGACGTGAAGGTCGGTGGGTGTGGGTGTGGGTGTGTTGCTGGTCCGTGGCTGGTGTGGCTCATCACCTGCATTTTGGCAAAGGAAGCCCCGCCTGGGTTGTGCCTTCCGTCCTTCTTCTTCCCCTCCCAGAGGGAAACCTCCAGTCCTGGTTTGGGAAGATCCAGATCCATAGAAGGAAAGACAGCGGGATCCACTCATGACTCTTATTAATCCATTAGTCTGGAGGGTTGTGTCTTGATCGCAGGTGTACAAAGGCTGACAGTTAACTTCTGGGATGGGCGATTGGCCCAGAGCCCCCCAGCCGACTTTCAGCCAAAGGTGGGATTCGAACCCAGGACCTCTCAGTTTCTAGACTGCTACTTTGACCACCGGGCCACCTCAGGCAGACTCCGCGCAGGGAGAGTGAGCAGCCCCCGCCCCACGCAAGCTCCAGGCAGGCCGCCCTGACTCCCTGGAGGGCCTGGCTCTGCCCGGCTAGGAAGGCAGCCAGGAGCAGCCTCCGATTCGGACCTGAACCGCCTTCAAGCCCAGCGCAGAAGAATCGGAATGAAATGTATTCTGCGCATCGGTTCCTCCGTGGAGCCCTCGGCAGAGATGGCCTGGATTCCCCGCGTGGGAAAATGGGGGCCCCGAAGACCAAAAAGAGGGAAAGAGAGCGAGAATCTCGCTCCGGGGGGGTGGAGCCGCGGAGGCCGGGCGAGGAAGCTCAGCCCCGGGTGCGAGAAAGGAGGGAGGGCCCGATCCCCTCGGGGGGAGACCAGGCGGAGCTGCTCGGCTGACAAGCAGGTTAACGGGGGACGTCTCGGCTTTTCTGGGCCATTTTGGCTTCGGTTGCGCTCAAGAGGGAACCTCACGCCTTGCAAAAGCCCCCAAAAGTCCCGTCTAGGGCTGCCAGGAACCCCCCTTGAACTGCACCCCCCCCTTCCGAAAGGATCCCCCCTCCCACTTTCTCCGCTTCTCTCTTTGAGACAACTCCCTCCTCCTTCAGGTGAAGCCCCAAAGGACTCTGCCCGGAGACCGATGACGCTCAAGCAGGGAGAACTCTCATTGGTCCTTCCGCTGGTTCGGGCCCTTCCCACCTCCAAAGCCGGAGATGAACGCTTCCTGCCCCCAATTCAGACCCCCGACCCCTCCTCTGGGGCTGGAGCTTTGATTGCATCATTGCGGAGGCTTCTGACCTATGGGCCACCCAGTCCTGGGCCTTCTTGGAATTGTAGCTGATGGACCTGCCGGATGATGGAATGGAGAAGGGGCTCCTGGAGGCCATTCACTTGCGTCTGATTTGCGGACTGGGTTCAGGCAAGACATGAGGACATAAACTCAAAGGAACCAAACTGTGGGCTTCCTATACTGTTTAATCCAGTGTTTGTCATCTCTGGCAACTGAAATTTATTAATTATTAGTTTTAAATTTCTTGAATTAAACAGGAGTGGAAAGAAGAAAAAAAGGTAAGTATAGAAAAAAGAGCATTGTGCCACAAGACACACACACACACACACAGTTCACAAATTCTTCATATATGCAAGATATAAAATTTTATGCAAGAATTACAGTAAAGGATACCCATAGTTCTAACAGCCAAAGCCCAGTTTACATCTTTAAGTAACTGTTCAGAAGCTGCAAGTAACAGCCGGATTTCCTGGAGGAATCAGGCCCACAAATTTCTCTTTCCAAGGTTGGAGATCAAAAGGCAGAGAGGCCATTTCTGTGCTCTCTCCATCAAGATCCAGATAGCTGAGATGCCCTTGAAGAGGAGAGGGACCTGGGCAATTCCTGGGAGCTACCGGTCCAGGTGAAAGTCCAAGGATCCACTCACAATGCTGATGTCCCCTGTTATTTTAGGTCTCCCGGGGCTGCAGCAGGAATAGACACAACATCAAAGGCTTGGTCTCCGGTCTACAAATGGAGCCGCACCAGTGTTGCCAAACACATCTGGGTCCCCCTTCTCGGAGGAAGGTGGACTTGTTGCCAAGCATGAATAAGGAACATGCATTAATTCACATCTGGAGGCCATCAGATTTGGGCAGGCTGTTCTAATATGTTATCAACAACTAACAGAGACTTAACAGCAATGAATGAACAGGTGGGAGACCCCTGTCCAGCAATTAATGGTTGGTTCTGCCTATTTTTTTTAAACATGGTGACTGCAACTTCAATGTGATGGTGCATTTCTTTAAGACACAAGAATTGTTCCTTTATCTGAGGAAAGTATTCACTATATGAGGAACAGTCAACTCTATTGTATGTCTTTTTAAGTACTCTTGGTAAATCAAATTGCATCAAATCAAATCAAATCAAGTTTATTATAATGAAAGACCAGAGACCAGAACAAATAAAAATACTCAGGAATATGCAGTTAAAAATTCTAAAATGAAATAATAAGCAACAGATAAACTCTATATTAAAATCACAATTTGGCATCCAATGTCAGTTACACATGGCCTAACGATATTATAATATCGCTACTTAAACTGTGAGGCCCATAGTCATTAAATGCAAAGGAGTTGCAATGCAAAAGGGTTTGCTACTTTAGTTGTGTAAAATAGCTACGGTGGATTGTTCACGTGTTTCCCATGAATCCCCAGCGCTGCTGCAGAGATTCTAGCCACCTTTGCTGTAACCACAGTCTGTTGCTCCTTAAGCAGCCTCTGGAGCTAAGCAGTGTCGGAATGGCCAGGATGCCTCTTGGTTATTGGGTTTAAGGTATCTCCATAGAAAGAGCATCGAAGGAGTCCATGTCCAATGTCTGTCCAGGAGAGGAGGGAGGACTGGGGGAGGGAGGGGGGAGGGAGGGAGGGAGGTGGGGTGGGGGACTTGCTACCTCGTGTGCCAGGTGAGTCTGGCCGGAGCCGGATCTGGGAGCCAGAACCGAGCAGCCGAATAGGCTGAGCAGTCGGGGGCCGAACAGTCCGCAGGAGAGGAGGAGAGACGAGAGCAGCCAGAAGCTGAAATGGGAGCTGAGGGGTCCCCAGGAGAGACCTGGAGGCAGCAGAGACCCCCAGAGGCCCCAAGGCTGAGGGAGCAGGGGGGCAGAATTGGAACACAGGGCTGGGTGGAAGGTCTTGGAGGCAGGCAGAAGCGCCTGCTGCTCCAGAGCCTCTCGGGGAAGCAAGAGAAGGAGGAGGCCATGCCTAACATCTACCTGCACTTTCGCTCCCCCACACCCTCATGCATCCACCCCATCCCACCCCATAGATGGCCTCTCCCACTGGTCAGACAAGCACATCCACACCACACCAGACCCAACTCTCAGCCCATAAAGAAACTGGCAAACATCCCATTCAACCCCTCTGGCTCTAAGCCTCTGGGGAGCCCCCCAAACATACTTAATCAGGCACAGGGATCTTAACCAACAGTAAGAGTCAAAGAGAGTTGGAAGGGACCTTGGAGGTCTTCTAGTCCAAGCACTGCTCCAGCAGGCTAATAGTTTTTTTTTTTTATTCAAAAAGTTTTACAGAAATTTCCCCCCCCCTTTCCCCACCTCCCCTCCCCCCTCCCTTCGCAACCCCCCTCCCCCCCCGACTTCCCGGAACGAGCACAAGGTATAGTTAAAAATAAAACAAACATATGCTAAAAAAATTTTCGTCCCAACTTAATTATACCCCTACAATCATCAATTCCTAACTTCCCCCAAAAACAATCAAAAATAATACATCATAATCATTCAAAAACAGTCTGATAACTCTTAGTCTGATATCTACTTTGAATATAGTCAATCCATTTTTTCCATTCCTTTAAGTATCTTTCTTGCGTATTGTCTTTCAAAAAGGCTGATATCTTCGCCATCTCAGCCAAATTGGCAACCTTCAATATCCATTCTTCTATTGTAGGTACTTCTTTTTTCTTCCAGTATTGTCCTATTAGTAATCTTGCTGCTGTTATTAGATTTAAAATAAATTTAGTCTCAATTACTGTACAGTCCGTAATAATTCCCAACAAAAAAAATTGCGGCAGGAACTTTATCTTCTTTTTCAAAACATTTTGTAAAATCCACCAAATTTTTATCCAAAAGGCCTTTATATCCTTACAAGTCCACCAAATATGAAAATATGTAGCATCCTCACAATTGCATCTCCAACATTTTGCTTGCATATCTGGGTACATACACGATAATTTCTTAGGATCTAAGTGCCATCTATAAAACATTTTATAAAAATTTTCCCTCAGATTCTGTGCCTGCGTGAATTTAACATTTCTAACCCAAATTTTTTCCCAAGTTTCCAATAATATTGGCTCCTGAAAATTTTGTGCCCACTTTATCATACAGTCCTTTACCAAGTCCCTTTCAGAATCTATTTCAAGTAACACATTATACAATCTCTTTATATGCTCCTGAGACTGATTTCTAATTTGCTTTACCAAATTTCCCTCATTCTGCTCTATACCAATTTTCTGATCTTCCTTCCATCTAGCACGTAGTTGCTCATATTGAAACCAAGTATAATTTTCCCCTTCTTCTTTTAGTACGTGCAGAGATTTTAATTGCAAATTACCTCTTTCAGTATACAAAAGATCTTTATATGTAATCATTTCCTGATTCTGTTCTATATTTATATTCTCTATTGTATGTCTAGGACTTGCCCATATAGGAACCTTATAATTTAGTTTGTAAGAATATTTTTTCCAAACACGCAGAAGAGCAGATCTTAACACATGATTTTTAAAGGCCTTATCGACTTTTTTGTCATAAATTAAATATGCATGCCATCCATATAGCAAATCATAACCTTCTATATTCAAAATTCTTTCCTCCGTTAAATTAAACCAATCACTTATTACAGAGAGCAGCTGCTTCATAGTATAATTTAAAATTGGGCATTTTTAAACCTCCCCTTTCCCGGGAATCTTGAATTATTTTCATTTTTTTACTAGCTTTTTTACCTTCCCATATAAATTTATTAATTCCCTTCTGCCATTCCTCAAGATTCTTATCTCTCTTAATTATTGGTATCATCTGAAAGAGGAATAAAAATCTAGGTAAAACATTCATTTTAATAGCAGCTATTCTCCCCAGCAAGGATAATTGCAATTTTTTCCAAACAATCAACTCCTTCTGAACTTTTTGCCATAAAATCTCATAGTTATTCTTATACAATTTCACATTTGACGATGTAATATAGACACCTAAGTATTTAACCTTCTTTACAATTTCAAATCCTGTTATTTCCTCTAATTTTTCTTTCTGTTGTCTGGCCATATTTTTTATTATCACTTTTGTCTTTTTCTGATTTACCTTAAACCCTGAAATCTTCCCATATTGATCAATTATTTCCAACAAAGATTTACTAGAGTTTATAGGGTTTGTTAAGGTAATCACCAGGTCATCTGCAAAAGCTCTCAGCTTATATTCATGTTGTCTAACTTTAATTCTTCTATCTCCTTTACTTCTCGTATTTTATCCAATAATGGTTCTAGAGTTAGAATAAACAATAATGGTGATAAAGGACATCCCTGTCTTGTTCCTTTCGCAATCTTAAAAGGTTCTGTTAAGCTACCATTAATTATAATCTGTGCTGTTTGCTCTCCATAAATTGCCCTAATTATTCTTATAAAACCATCTCCAAATTGCATCTTTTCTATTAATTTAAATAAAAAATCCCAATGCAATCGATCAAAAGCTTTCTCTGCATCAAGAAAAATAAATGCTGCTGGAATAAAAATTTTCTTTTCTAAATACTCCAGTAAATTAACAATCTGCCTAACATTATTCCTCATCTGTCTCCCTTTTATAAATCCAGATTGATCATTATGAATTCTTCGCTGCAAAATCAACATTAATCTATTAGCTATTATTTTAACAAAAATCTTATAATCATTATTTAAAAGCGAGATTGGCCTATAATTCCCAGGTTTGGAACAATCCTGTTCCTCTTTTGGTATCAATGAAATAAAAGAGGTTCTCCATGAGGGGGGAATTCCCCCTCCTAATTGTATCTGATTAAATAATTCCTTAAGTGGACCTAACATCTCATCCTGTAAACATGTTTTTTAAGGCTCTGGTGATGAGGAACTCAGCTGGGATGGCCAGAGGAGCCTTTTAAAGCCCCCCCCTTTTCCTTTTATTCCCCTTCGGCTGAAGAGGTTTTTTTTAAAAAAACTTTTAAAGTGTTCTGATAATCCCTGCTCAGCCCAGCGATCATCAGAGGGTTTTGTTTTTTTTTACTTTTAAAGGTATATTTTCGGCTGAAGAAAAACTTTTAAAAGTAAAAAAAAAAACCTCTGCTGATGGTGCGGCTCAGCAGAGGCAGGGGGGGCGGGGCCAGGGATTTTTGCTACCGGTCCTCCGAACCAGCAGCTGCCATCGCTACCTAATCAGGAGAGCCCGTGTGAACCGGGAGCATTTCACCCCTGGTCATAGGATACAAATAAGCAATCAGGAAACAATCAATATCAATATAAATTGAAAGGATACAAGCAACAAAGTTATAATCATACAGTCATAAGTGGGAGGACACAGGTGATGAAAACGATGAGAAGATTAATAGTAGTGCAGATTTAGTAAATAGTTTGACAGGGTTGAGAGAATGATTTGCTTAGCAGAGTGATGGCGTTTGGGAAGAAACTATTCTTGGGTCTAGTTGTTCTGTTGTGCAGTGCTCTATAGCATCGTTTTGAGGGTAGGAGTTGAAACAGTTTATGTCCAGGATGTGAGGGATCTGTAAATATTTTCACGGCCCTCTTCTTGATTCGTGCAGTATACAGGTCCTCAATGGAAGGCAGGTTGGTAGCCATTGTTTTTTCTGCAGTTCTAATGATCCTCTGAAGTTTGTGTCTGTCTTGTTGGGCTGCAGAACCGAACCAGACAGTTCTAGAGGTGCAAATGACAGACTCCATAATTCCTCTGTAGAACTGGATCAGCAGCTCCTTGGGCAGTTTGAGCTTTCTGAGTTGGTGCACAAAGAACATTCTTTGTTGTCAATTTTTGATGACGTTTTGATATTAGCTGTCCATTTCAGATCTTGCGATATGGTAGAGCCTAGAAATTTGAAGGTTTCTACTGTTGATACTGTGTTGTCTAGTATTGTAAGAGGTGGAAGTATGGAAGGGTTTCTCCTAAAGTCTACCACCATTTCTATGGTTTTGAATGTGTTCAGTTCCAGATTGTTCTGGTTGCTCCACGAGGCTAGTTGTTCAACCTCACGTCTGTATGAAGATTCATCATTGTCTCCAATGAGACCAATCACTGTTGTGTCATCTACGAACTTCAATAGTTTGACAGATGAATCGTTGGAGATGCAGTCATTGGTATACAGAGAGAAGAGAAGTGGGGAGAGCACACAGCCTTGGGGTAGGGCTGTGCTAATTGTACAGGCATCTGATGTGATTCTGCTTAGCTTCACCTGCTGCTTCCTGTTAGTTAAGAAGCTTGTGATCCACTTACAAGTCTGTTCAGGTACTTGTAGCTGGTTCAGCTTAGTTAGAAGAGTGTCTGGTATGATGGTGTTGAATGCTGAGCTAAAGTCTACAAAGAGGACCCTTGCATAGGTCTTTGGAGACTCAAGATGTTGTAGGATGTAGTGCAGAGGGGAAAGACCATATCCCATGTTGCTCAGCCACCTCTTTTTTTCCATGGGGCACTCGGGAAAGGAAAGCCCAGACTCATGGAGAAAGTCCAGGATGGCCAGGAAGGAGGAGGGGATCTGGGGCATTCCTGGGAAGAGGCTAACCTGGTTTATGGGTCCCACGGTTGAATGATGGGGGGGACCAGCCTTGCTTGGGCTCCGTGTCCTTCCAGGAGAGGCTCCTGTGGGGGAGAAGCCATGCAGGGCTGGGTCTTTGAGGGGGGATCCGGGGTTGCCCTGGAGGAAAATGCAGCCGGCCTCACCCTAGAGAGGACCCTCCATGACTCTGAGGAAGATGGGGGTCCCCCGTGGCCCCTCGAAACCCTCCAACTGAGGAGACCCTCTTCATTGCAGCCTTTTCTGCAATTCTGGGAGGTTTTGCTTCTTTCTTATCCCCCCCCCCAAAGCTTTGAATTTTGCTCTTTATTTGACCTCCCCCCACTTTTGGCTTGGCGTCTTCAGCCTCTTCTCCATCAGACTGAGGGCAGGGAAGCTCCCAGGCAACCGCCTCTTCCTGCCGTTTGATTGGCTACAGGGTTGTCATGGCAAAGGGGGTGGGCCAGGAATAGAGGGGCAGCCTGGATGTTTGTCTTCCCTGGGAACTGGAGGCTTTGAATGCGAAATCTGCTTTCTTTTAGGAAATCCTGCTCAGATGAATTTGCCACTTTTACGGAGCCTTTCTAAAAGACCCAATAAATGGTGAAAGCATTGTTAGTAAAAACAGCAACACTGAATTTATACACACACACACACACAAACATAAAGGTATCTTTAATGTTTTTCCATTGAAGAAAAAGTTTGTTGATTCAAGTAAAAAAAATACGGGTCTAATTTTTCTCTGGTCTTCCTATTTACAGCAACAGAAAGGAGAAGTTGTTCTCCCTGAATGAGCAGCTCCTGCGTCAAAATGCCCAGCTTGCGGAAAAGAACGCACAACTCTGCAGGGAGCTGGAGGAGAAGCAGAGGAGGTGAGAAATTTTGAGACAGCAACCCTGACTTTCTCTTCCAGGATTTCCTATTCAGTTCTTAGGGGGCTAATTCCCCTCTTGTCTTCCCATTTTACAGAATAAAGATTTTGGAACAGCAGAACCGCCATCTCCACTGCAGGTTCTGCAGCAAGCTGGGGAGAAGCAGGAGCTCCTGGGGAGAACCAAGCGTTGCGGGAACAACTGGACAGGTAAGAAATACTGTGTTTTCCCCAAAAAATATGACCTACCCGAAAATAAGTCCTAGCCTGAAATTAGAAGGCTAATTTCTCTCCAGTCTTCTAAATTTACAGAAAAGAAACCGTCATAGGGGATATGACAAATGAGAGGATGGACCTTCAGGGTAAAATTGAGGGGCTTACGCTGGAGAAGGTCGCTTTGGCAGAGGAAAGGAGACAATAAGAAAGGACTTCACGGAGCGACTGAGGAGGTGAGACACGGACTTTCTCAGACCATCCATGACAAATGCACTCATTTCCTGACTGTGTTTAAATTCAGAACATTAATCAAAGTTGTTGCATTACTGGAAGGAAAGAAAAAAAAGGAAGGAAGGAAGGAAGGAAGGAAGGAAGGAAGGAAGGAAGGAAGGAAGGGAGGAAATATTTGGTTGCTTCTCAGGATTGACGTCTCTCCTTCTGATTCTTCCAGGGAGAAACTTTCCTGCCAAATCCTGAAAGAGAGAGAACGGCAGGAATCCCACAAAGACCCAGGAGGAGATCTCAGAGGATCTCTAGAGATCTGGGGAACTCTGGAAACATCTGCAAAGACCTTCAAGTAGCTCCTCCCCCTCCCCAAGGAGAAACCGTTCTTTCTCTCCGCCACAGCCCTGAAAAGCCTCTGGGAACCAGGCAAGAGTGAACCCCATTTTTCCATGACTTTTGGGGGTTCCGTAGAAGATCATGATCCCCTCACACAACTTCCAGGGGATCCGTAGGCCGTGCGAGACCCTACCCCATTCTCATCCTGCCTTTGTTCCCTGCGAAGGATTCTTCCTCTGGTGGATTTGAAAGAGCGGATGGCATCAGTGGTGGGCAAGAGACCCTCCTGTCCTCAGCAAAACCTTTCTTTCAAAGCCCACCGACCAAAAATGTGGCCTTTTCTTCTCAGGAATCCGTGAAACTGAAGCTCAAGCAAGAAGATTGCAGGGATAGAAGAATCAACATTGCAGCAGTCCCGGAAAGGAAAGGGAAGGGAAGGGAAGGAGGGGAGAGGAGGGGAAGGGAAAGGAAAGGAAAGGGCTTTCAAAGGAAAGTGGGCTGAATGTGGCTGGAAAAGACTCAGAGGCCAAGATCAGGATGAGGATCTCGAATTAATACATCAGGGTGAGCTCCCGTTACTTGTCCCAGCTTCTGCCAACCTAGCAGTTTCGAAAGCACGTAAAAATGCAAGTAGAAAAAATAGGGACCACTTTTGGTGGGAAGGTAACGGCGTTCCGTGCGCCTTTGGCGTTGAGTCATGCTGGCCACATGACCACGGAGACGTCTTCGGACAGTGCTGGCTCTTCGGCTTTGAAACGGAGATGAGCACCGCCCCCTAGAGTCGGGAACGACCAGCACGTATGTGCCAGGGGAACCTTTACCTTTACCTAAAGCTCTGCTGAGTATATGGGGGGGGGGGTTTGCAAGCCTGAAGAAAACCTTCCTCTCCCAATGGACTCCATAAGGAAAGCCCTCCTAAAGGAGAGGAACTGGGCTCAATTAACAACTGGAGAGAATTTTCTGTAGTATCCGAAATTAGAGAGGAAAGAAATCACACGGTTTGAAACCTGCTCCAAAGGAAGGTGTTCCTATTACTGTTAAGCAAGGCAATAAGGAATCATGCTGGTCAGGTGGCAGTTCAAGACACGGAGCTCTAATGTCAAGTTCGGAAGAAAAAGAACAAGAATCCAACCTTCAGAAGGTTGCTTTCAAATGAGAAAGATGTGCAGAATTGCGATTTGGAAAAATAAATCAAACTTGTGATTTGAAAAAAAGAAACCCAGAACTTCAAGAGGACTCCAACTTCAAAAAAGCTACTACAGAAGAAGAACAGCACAAAAGAGATTTCCAAACCAGGAACTGGATTAACACCAATGTCTACAGAATCAAGACCAGAGCATGAAAGAGATTTTTCAACAGGATCCCAACATTGAGGAAGCTGTTCTACAAAAACAAACAATAAAACTGGGTATAGTGTTAAAGAAGTTTCCAAACGAAGGCAAGGGATGGAAATTAATCAAGGAGGGATTCAACCTAGAAATAAGGAGAAATTTCCTGACAGTGAGAACAAGCAGCCAACGGAGCAGAAGCGGTGGGAGCTTCATCACTTGGGGGGGTTTCAAGAAGAGACTGGACGGCCATCAGTCAGAAATGATATACAGTCTCCTGTTTGGGTGGGGGGTTGGACTAGATGACCTACAAGGTCCCTTCCAACTCTGTTAATCTTTTCTAGTTTCTAGAGAGACTGGGAAGGATTCCATGCATGGATGAATACGGTGAATGAAACGGCAAATGCAGAAATGCTTAATTCCTTCTTTGAACCTTTTTTTAGGCAAAAAGGAAAAAAACAAAATATGAAAAGGACACAGAGAGAGAGAGAATCGGTATACAATTCCACCCACTGTGTAGTCCTTCATAGAGCTACATCTCCATGGGGTGAAATATTCAGAGGGGTACCTCAAATATCTGCCTTGGGCCCAGGACTCTTCCACATCTCCCTAAATGATCTTATGTGAGGGGACAGAAAGGGAAAATCATCGTTTGCAGATGGCACCAGGCTTATGGGAATTATTAGAATATAAGCTCAATAACCAGAAGACTTCGATGCTACCTAGCGAGATGCAGTTCATTGCTGAGAAAAGGAAGGATCTGCAGGATCCTTAGCAGGAAACCCCAGTGCCTAGGTACAGAATGGGCGTTACCTGGCTCAGCAGTGGGACCTGTGGAAGGATCTCGTGGCAAAGCACTTAAGGATCTGCCAGAACTCTGCTGCAGATGACAAAATAGGCCAAGGCAGCCTTAGGCAGCAAGAAAAGAGGGGTAGATTCAAGATGGCGAGAAGTGCTGGTACCGCTTTATGTCTCACTGGTCAGACCACCCTTGGAATACTTTGTGCAATTCTGGTCACCCCGAAAAAGAAAAAGTTGTTGAGATTCTGGACAGTGTGAAGAGAAGAGGAACAAAGATGATTTAAGGCATAGAGTCTAAATCATTTGATAAACGGTTGAGGGAGTTCGCTCTGTCTACCTGAGACAAGGTGGGAAGGATTGGGCAGCCATGATAGAATCTTCCGGCACTTTTAGGGGCTCTGACAGAGAAGAGGGCAGTGATTTAAACTCCAGAGCACTGGAGGGAAGGACAAGAGGAAATGGGTGGGAGTTTGTTAAAGAGAGACCGAATCTAGAAGTCAGGAGAAATTTTCAGTCAGTAGGAACAATTAAGCAGTGGAATAAGTTGCCTCCATCTCTGGAAGTTTTCAAAATGGACAAGAGAATTATTTGACTGGGATGGTATAAAGTTCCTGCCTTGAGCAGAGGGTTGGACTAGAAGACCTCCAAAGTCCCTTCCAGGGCTATCAATCTCTCTCCTATGTTCTACCATCCCTAAGACAACTTCTCCACCTATCGGCCACTGCCCAGCTCTAGTTGGCCTTGGTGGCCCCTGGCTTCCCCCTCCTGTTGCTCCTCTCTTGCAGCCTCTGGAGCAGCAGGAGTTTCTGCCTGCCCCCGAGACCCTCAACCCAGCCCTGTCTTCCAGCTCTGCCACCAGCTCCATCAGCCTTGCGGCCTCTGGGGGTCTCTGCTGCCTCTAGGCGTCTCCTGCAGACCCCTCAGCTCCCAGTTCAGCTTCTAGCTGTTCTCCTCTCTCCTCCTCTCCTGCAGGCTGCTCGGCTCCTTCAGCTACTTGGTTCTGGCTCCCAGATCCGGCTCTCCCCACAGCAGAGCCCTCACCCTCATCACTGCTGCCCCTTAGCCTCAGCTGGCACTCCGAGGCTTGGAGCTGAGCCTGGAGACTCACCTCTACCAACCTCACCTCACCACTGCCACGGCCATCACCTCCACCCTCCTTCTTGGCTCGGAGCCCTGGGATTCCTCAGTGCTCTCAGGCCCCGGTGCTGGGTGGCTGGGAGGCTTTCAGCTCAGCTGACAATCCTGCAGTGACTGGCAAGGGGGAGGGGGTAAGGGGGGGGGCTTCACCTGGTAAGGGTGGGGCTCGCATGACTCCCCTGGCACACTGGGTGACAAGTCAAGGGAAGGGAGGGGAAGAATCTCTTTTCTTTCTCAAATGGGTAAAAGGCCGCCATTCCTCCATTCCAGCTATGGGGAGAGTGTCAGCAAAGTTCTCCCTTGTGCTGGTCACTCAGGAGGGCCAACATCCTTTCTGAAGAAGCCCACTTGGCTGGTGACTTCTCTGTGGAGAGCTTCGCTGTCTTTCTCCAAACACCTCTTCTGCAGCTCTCATTCTTGGATCGCCCTTCTGACCTGGTTCACTCCTTCTCTGTTGTCCTCCAGAGTTTTCTGCTGGTCTCCCATTGTGGCCTGGTAAACACAGGTCTGCTGCTGATGCAGATGGTTGAGCTGCTTCTTCTCATTTCCCCTCACATTCTGAAGAGGGGTGACTTTCTGCTTCAGTTGGCTGGAGTGGCTTTTCTCCACAAAGTGGAACTTTGGTCCATCTCAGCCAGTCCATGCTGCAGACTCTAGAGGTGCTTCTTTACTTCTTGAGAAGTTTCCAGACCTCTTTGAGGAGTTTCTCAGAGTTCTAAGGCAGCCTTCTCAAGTCTGGGAAAGGCCACTTGGCTAGTAACCTCAGCCATTTCTTTCTGGAATTCTTCAGTATGTTTCACCAAAGATTTATTCTCTAGCTCTAACTGGTAGATGATTGTGTTGGCATGGTCCAAGCTTCCTTTCTTCTCCAGCAGAGTTTTCTGCAGGTCTTCTGTTGTGGTCTGAAGTTGATCCATGGTCTGTTTGAGGCAACTGTGTTGCTCTTTCATCCGTTGTTTGCCTTTCTTGAATTCCTGGATCTGAAAGTCAAAGGAATCTCTCAGCTGTTTAATCTGGAGATGGAGGCCATCAATGCTCCCTGAAAAAATAGCCCAAGAATATTCTTGATAGGACCACTTCTTCCCTGGTGCTGACCTGTTTGAAAAATGGAGAGACACAGTCACTTTCTCTCTCAGTTCAGGGACATTTTGCTAACCGGCCTTAAGTCCACAGATGCCTTCAAGTGGTCCAGTTTGAGAAACACTGACATAATCCATCACAACTGATCTCCCTTCAAACTGTCCTGACTTCCCATTTGATTCTGGCTCCAATTCGAGGCATCTCATCTATCAAAACCCTCAGCCGGGGTCTTCTTATCTGCTTCCGAACACGGAGGAATGTTCTAGTATGCCTCCCGGCCCCAGCCCTGGCTCCATGCCCAGACAGGCTGAAGAGGAAGAAATACCTCCAGCCCCCAGCTCTGGCTCCATGCCCAGGCAAACGGAGCAACTAGACCCCTCCCCCTCCTCCACAGCATGTGAGCCTGAGGGAGGTCAATTACCAACAGCTGCCGACTGGAGTGATCCTCGCGTCAGAAGACTTGATAGGCGGAGGCAACAGAAGGAAGGGAGGGGCAGGCCTGGATAAGTGCTGAGTCATGGAGCCACACCCCATGGCCTATATAAAGGATCTGCTTTCTGGCATTCTCTGAGTCAGGCAAAGTCTAAACATATCTTGCTGAAGTCACTTTCTGGTCTCCTGCCTGCCCTGAGGACTTTGCTAGGACTTTGGCAGAGCTGCAGAGGCACTCCTGATTCGGATTTCCCTGACCCGGCTATCAGCGGAGAAGTGGGACACGACACCACCTTTGGCTGAAAGTCGGCTGGGGGGCTCTGGGCCAATCGCCGATCCCAGAAGTTAACTGTCAGCCTTTGTTAATTGTCAACCTGCGATCAAGACACAACCACACCAGCCATGGACCAGCAACACACACACACACACACACACACACACACACACACACACACACACACCGACCTTCACGTCCTTGCCCCGCACTGCCCAAAAGCCCCGCTGCTCTGGGGAGGAAGCCTCAGTCCCCCCTGCGTCGCCCCTTCGACCTCCCACCCGCAGAGGATCCGCCACGCTCTGCCATCAATCAACCACCCCTCCTCATTTTCTCAAGGTCGATCTTTGGGATCTAGGAAAGCGTGCAACGCTACTCCCTCCGGAGTTTCCGCGGTGCCTGAAGGCTTCGAAGGGCTGGAGGGGGAGGAACCCACCCAACCCCAACAAAAGACGCGTTTGGGCCCACCTGGATCTGGACAGGTGTCGCCTTCTACCTCTTCCCCCCAGGAGACGAAACCCCACCCTGTTGCTGTCCCTAGTCAGTCTGAAGCCCAGGCGACATAGTCCCTCCCAACCTGGCTGCTGGGACTAAGGAGGAGCTGCGAGGGTCCCTGGTCAGCCAGGTGAGGCTATTCCGGAGCTCCAAGGGACCGGAGGCGGGAAGGTCTGGAAGGGAGGCAGGGCCCACCTGAACCTGGAGAAAGGGACAATCTGGCCCACCTGGGTCCAGAGGGGCTCATCCTTTACTCTTCCTAGCAAGGTGGAGGGACACCCCCCCCTTCTCCAGAGGTTGCTGTCTACAGTTGGGGGAGAGAAGAAGGACTGAGCCTCCTCCAAAGCCCCCCCCCCCGCCTACACCTTCCACAGAAGCAGGAGATGGGGGGGTTGGGGGGGTCCGAGGGCCCCCGGGCATCTTCAGCCCATCCGGCCCATCTGGGTCTGGAGGGGGCTCATCGTTTACTCTTCCAGGCAAGGAAGAACCTCCCCCCTCTTTTCCAGAGGTTGCTGTCTACAGTTGGGGGAGAGAAGAAGGGCCAAGCTCCTCCAGCAGCCCCCCCCTACAACTCCCACAGAAGCAGGAGATCTTGGGGGAGGGCGCTCTGAGAAAGGCATCTGCAGGGAAAGGCAGCGGGAGGGGAGGCAGCTCAGGCAAACCACCAGGCGGAAAGCCCACCCGATCTGGGCGTGGTGCGAGGGAGCAGGGCAGGGCAGGGATTTGAATGACAGCTGTCTCTTTGGGGGAGGGGAGAAGGGAGGCGCAGCTGCAGAAGGAGGGGGGCGAGGAATGCCTGGGGAGGGGGAGGGAAGCAAATTCAGCTGAGGGACTTTGTCCTAAATAGTGAAGATTTAATCCCACCTTCAAAATAAAAGCCATCTGGGTGTCCTGGGGCCAATCCTCAGGGGACTGGGAGTTCTAGTCCCACGTTAGGCAGGAAAGCCAACTGGGTGAGTTTGCGGCCACTGTACAGGAGGCTCTGAGTTCTAGTTCTGCCATAGACATGATTGCAGGTCAGGTGATTTTATCACCAGGGGCTGGGAGTTCTAGTCCCATCTTAAGCAAGAAAGCTGGCTGGGTTTCTTTGGGCCACTCACCAGGAGACTCGGAGTTCCAGTCCTGCCTCCATACTTATTGATTGGGGGTGTGAACATCGAAAAACATGTTTTCTCAGATGAATTTGGGATACCAGAATTAGGGATTCCTGGATTGTGAGGTGGCTGAGTGGGGTTTGATGGAGGAAAGTGGGAAAAGACCAATTCCATGCTGGGCAAAGCCATAAGTCTCTGCCTTCTGCTTATGGGAGATCCAGAGGGATTTGTGTGGTCACTTTGAATCTTAGACTGATCTTGGTCTGATCCATCGGGGCTTCTTTTAACCTGGAGTTTTCAAATGAATCCCTTCTGAATCCTAATTGATCAGCAATCTGTGTGGTTGGAGAGCAGAACAGCTTCCATGGGTGCCTCTTCCTAGAAACCTGGAATTCCCCCCCTATTCCCCCCCTTCTTGGACCTGGATGGATCTTATGCAGCATTGAAGGTTTGGGACCTGGTCAGTCATGCGGCTGCCTTTAGACAGGATCCCCTCAACCTCCTCCTGGGGAGAGTCTCAGGATCCCCTTTCTCTGGGCATCTTCTCCAGCCCTTCACAGACAAGACAAGCTTGGAAGAGGAGCAGAGAAAATGCTTCAGGTAGAAATTGTAGAGTGGGAAATTAAAGGGCCTGAATATCTTTCAATGTTGTTGCTATTTTAATTCTCTGGATGGGGAAAGAAAGAAAAAAATAGAATGGGAAGTTCTTGGAGGTAGACAACTAAGTAAAAACAACTCCAATGTGAAATCCTAGACAGCATTTGTAGTCAACACTTTCTGCAAAGTGGGTTTTATCAGGAAATCAGCAATAAAGATTTGCTTCCTGGCTGAGAGAAAGTCAAACGTGGCATTCCAGCTCATTCTGGCATTCCAATGGTTCTCATGGAGGTTAACATGCAACCTGTTTGAAGTTGTTCCCACAGCTTCCATCTTATCTCTTTTCCTACTCTCTCCCTCACATATTTACACTTTTAGCCCTCTGTCAGTAAGAACAATGGCTCAAATGGTTTTTTTATATAGTATCAGGTTAATTGAGCTTCTTAGAGTTCTCTTCAGCAAGATTTATTGAGACGAAAGGGAAGGGAATTACAAGAAACATATCCATATATTTTTTCTTTAATTCCTGCATACTACCTAAGTGGAAAGAAAATCTTTTTTCAAATAAAAGAAACTTTAACAATACTTGCAATATCATAATGGTGTTATATTTTATGTTTTTACATTTGTTCTGGCTGTGAGCTGCTCCTTTGTGTTCAGGTCTGGCCTCAGAAGGATAATGTAGCACTTGGGGATGAAGATGCAGCCCAGCAGACCAGCACTGGAGGCCAGGATGGAGAAGACCTGCACAGCCACCATGTATTTCCCTTTGGTGCTCAGGTAGGTGGGCACAAAAGTCACCCAGACACTGCAGAAGACCAGCATGCTGAAGGTGATCAGCTTGGCTTCGTTGAAGGCCCCAGGCAGGTTCCTGGCCAGGAAAGCCACCGTGAAGCAGATGGCAGCCAGGAAGCCCATGTAGCTGAGGGTGACGTAGAACAGGACAACGGCCCCTTCGTTGCATTGCAGGACGATCTCTCCAGGCTGGGAGTGGAGGTCAGAGTCAGGGAAGGGGGGAGAAACTCCCAGCCAGATGGAGCAAATGATAATTTGGGCAGCAGAAGAAGAAAGGATGATGGAGTTGGCCAAGCTCTTCCCCAACCATCTCTTCACTCGGTTTCCTGGTTTTGTGGCCAGGAAGGCCAGCACCACTGTGATGGTTTTGGCCAAGAGAGAAGAAACGGCAACTGAGAAGATGAGGCTGAAGACCGTTTGTCGGAGAAGGCAGGTGGCTTTCCTTGGTTGACCAATGAAAAGAAGAGGAGACAAGAAGCAAAGCAGGAGGGAGACCAGGAGGATGTAGGAGAGGTCCCGGTTGTTGGCTTTGACAAGAGGAGTTTCTCGGTATTTAATGAAGATGATTAGAACAAGGCATGTGGTTAGGAAGAAGAGTAGGGCAAAAGAGACCAGGATGATACCCAGAAGTTCCTCATAAGACAGGAAGGATATAACTTTGGGGATACATTGGACTCTGTCCACATTTGGATATTTGTCCTCTGGACATTTGGTGCATTTTTTGGTATCTGAGAAAGCAAAAAGCAACTTTATTTCTTTAATATTTCATATTTCAGGGTATGAAATTGGTTGAAGTCCTAGTAGTTTAATTATTTCCTGTGTCATTTGCAGAATTTTCAGAGGAACAGACATTATCAGAGATAAATAATGAATCAGATCTAGGCAACTCTAGGCAAAAGTCCTGCGACATGACATTTTTTAATATTCTGGTCTCGGAAGATACCTATTTTTTGATATTGTCGTGGTTGCCATTCTGCTAATCTATGCATCGCAAGTTGACATCCAGACTGTCAATACTCCAACTAACCGACCCAACAAACTAAGACACTTTGAGGAACTTTAAAATCCCAAAAGCAAAACTTTATTGAAGACATCATTTTGGCACTGAAGAAAGCAAAGCTAGCCCAGCTCTAAAATTTCCCATGCAATCTTGCATAGTTAAAAATAGATTTCTCTCCTCTTCCCATGGAATAAGTCACGTTGTCCAATTATGAAACATTCTTTTGTTTTGAGAATAATCCATGCCTTGGCCGACACCTGAAGAAGTGTCCTTGTCTCTCATGGCTGAAGTCTGGAGCCTCCGCATTCCATCTCACCCTTTTCTCCCCCCGAGTTCTTTGGAAAGTTGAAAAGCATTAATACTCACAAGAAGCTTTAGCGTATTTCAATCTTGACACTGACATCAGTAACGGGGGGGGGGACGGTCGGGGGGACAGTGGGGATTGGAGATGCAGGGAGGGAACAAGGTGGAATCAAAACCAAGCTGTACTATCCCATGAGCCATCTCAAGGTCACACCAAAAGAATGCAGAGCATTCTTTGTGAGCACACAAAGATAGGGACCGTTTCCCAAACAATTGGTTAACATCCAGTTGGAGATTGACTGATAACCAGGGGGTTGGCTGGGAAGAAGGAGAAGCGAACTGTATTTTTTGCATGGGAAGATCTCAGATCCAGCTATGCCTCTTCTGTAACCATTTTGGCTTTAGTAAATGTACTTTTGGCTAATCATGGGCCGGGGGTCTTTCTTTCCTAATTAACCAAGTTGGGACGGCTAAGAGATATTTTGTTGGCTGGCAGAAAAAGATTGTCCTGCAAATAATCTGGAATGGGTAATGAGAAGAAAAGATAATATGGATGCAATGATGTGTACCCATCACAACCCACACCCCTCATTGTGGACTAGGAACATCTTCTCAGTGATCCTCAAGAGGAGGCCCATGTAGAACCCATTGCAATCTTTTCATGAGGTAGACCTGAGACAATCCATTAAGCTTCAAAAAACTTTCAGTGTTCCTAGAAAGATAAACCTAGCAAGACGCATCCACAATATAAAGCATTAGAGAGATATTCTCGACTATTAGTCAAGCTTGTCCAGTCTGCCACCCCCTCCTCCCATCTCTTCCCAGCCTCTCCTTCAAGGTCTTTTTCCTTTTAGATAAGGAATTGTGCAGGTTAAAAATAAACAATACAACAGGTTAGGTTTAATCTGTCTTTTCACTTGCACTTTCATGACAATGTTCTGGATGGATCCAGTTCCACAAACCTCCCATTTTCCTCAGTGTGACCCACCTTCCTGAGTGGAGAAGGTCCCCTCCGGACAAGGAACGCAGTCGTAGCAGCAAACTGGCTCTCCTTCTCGAGCCCTCTTGACAAATCCAGGACGACAATTTTCCACACATCTGGACTGAGGCAGGGACTGAGCAGAGAAACCAGGAATGCCAAAGAAAAGGTGTTAGGACTCTCCGTCCACGGAAAATGGAGGTAGAAGTAAACATTATCTAAGTAGTCTCTAGTCCCCACTTGGATAAATATGAAATCACTGGTTCATTACACATGTAGGAGTTATAACTACTGGCATATTCTTCATTTAGTTCTTCCCTTTTGCTTTTGGTATCTAACATTGCAATAAAGGATTTTTCTACTTAATAAAATCTGCAGGAAAGTAACCGATGAAATATTTAAGAATTCAGGGATACTCAATGTGTATATATTCAGTGATACCCAATGTATATGTATACCCTTATAAACACACATTCCTTCCCTCTTCATTGAGCCTCCCAAGCAGTTTAAGAAAATATTCCAGTTTCTATTCCCCAAATTCAATTCCCAGTGATGTAACTACGCTGAGCCCACTTGAAATGGGTCCACAGGCTTTGGAAAAACAGAAAAATGACCCCAAACTTTCTCCTACCTTATTGAGCAGCTTTAGCTGTGAAAGAGAAACTTGGGAGATAGTAATTCTGTTGCTTACAAAACACCCCAGAATCCCTTTCTTGGCATCCTCCTTGGGGAAAATTAACACAACTTCAATGATCATATCTGCTGCTATCTCTTTGTTTTGATCCAAGTACAGTTTTGTCTGAGAAATATTCCAAAACTCATTCCTCTCCAGAAAGGGATGAAACTAGAATCCATGAATTTTAAAAGCACAAAACTTCGTTACTTATCCCACATTTGAGTCTTTCTTCTACGGTTCTCTAACTTGCAAATACGGTTAACAAAAAGAACAAGCGTTGGCACTATTTTTACAGGTGAACTAAAAGTATTTTTAAAAACCTATTGTATACTGACAACATTTTGTCTATATTGAGAAAATAGAATAGAACAGAACAGAACAGAATAGAATAGAATTCTTTATTGGCCAAGTGTGATTGGACACACAAGGAATTTGTCTTTGGTGCATACGGTCTCAGTGTACATAAATAAAATATATTCATCAAGAATCATAAGATACAACACTTAGTGATCGCCATAGTCAATAATAGGCAGAATTGGTCTATTATTGGTAACCTTCTAGCGCATGTGACAAATACGTTGAAGAACAGGGAAAGAGATTATTTTAAAATCCTTGAAGCAACAATTTGATGACCAGAAAGCATATATTTGCCAAGAACAAAGTTGCCAGGCTAATCTTCTCCTGCTAATCCAGATGGGAAACACAACCTAATTCTACTTTATTGTAATCCTATATTAACAGTTTTGTAAGTCTGAAAGTACAAATCTCCCACTAACTCTTTTCTTAGCCTGAAAAGTGAGGGAGGGTCCTTTCTGAGTTTTACTTTCCACCCTCCCCTTCTCTGACCCTTCCCTAGACAGCATCCCTTCTCCCAAAAGTTTTCCTCACAAATCATTACACTTCCTAAATAGATTATAGGAAAGGTGGGGCTATATCTTATGTGCTATATAGAAAGTCATTCTCACATACTTTTACATTTTCTAAATACATTTTGGAAATACTGCTGATAAAACTTGATCTCAGGAAATAGTAACAAACAATTTTCTGATATGATTAGAAACCTAGTTAAATGACGATTAGATGGTATGATAATTAAGTGGATAAAAACTTAAAATGGCTAAAAGAGGGAAGTAATAAATAACAATTCATCCTAAGTTATCAATTGTTAATGTTAATCATAAATGGTAAATAAATCTCTTGTCATAACAACCATGCTTTAAACAAGATGTTTAAAATGAACAATTTATATCAATTCTCAGGCAAATAGAATTTGATCTTATTTAAACATTACCAAGTTTCCCCAAACTTATTTATGATTCCCTCATAGAAACAAGCCCATGAGTCAAAAGCAGTAGAAAAATATCTGAGTTTTAGTACTTGATAAACTAGAGTATCTCCTGGAAGAACCTTAATGATGCATTGGACGAAGGATGAAGCCAAGCTTGAGAAGGTGATAAGGGAGCCAGTTTGGTTCCGTGGTTAAGGCTAGAAAGGAAGATCCTGGGAGGTCAAGTCCCACCTTGGTCATGGAAGCCAGATGGGTGAGTGGGGGCCAGTCACTCTCTCTCAGCCCAACACATAGCCTGCCTGGGCTCCTTGTCTAAGCAGGGTCTTGTCTCTACCCCTCAGTGTGACTGAGGAGCTCCTTCTCAAAATATCCATCACATTGTGTCCGAATGCCCATCGAGAGCTTACAATGGCCCAATAGCTGATTTTTTCAACTGAACTTTTTAAAGTCCATGTATTTGCCATACGCTACATAAATAAATAAAGCCCAACTCAACTCATAGGGTTGTTGTAGTTGTGGAGAAAATGAACACAACTACTCCTTGCTGCTCATCCTGGGACTTTACTCTTCTTTTACTCCTCTGGAAAGGCTCAATCCAAATTCCTAGGAGCCATATCTCAGGTAGCGCCCTGCATCCCAAATGTAGCACTGAGGCAGGACTAGACAAAATCAAAATAGATGGACAGATTTACATTTTCAGTATCTCGGCTTCTCCAGGGAAGGGCTTTTTATGATGGGGGATGATGGGGAACCACTTAGTGAACTCAAACAAGGGATGAAAGACCTGGAAGACCAACAAGATCAGGCTGCTCTTCCCAAGAAAGTTTATTAGAGCAGCCAAACTCCCCCTTTTAAAGCAGCGAGATATTTATGTGGAATAACCATGCCAGAAATCCAAAGGGCATTAAACTTAGCGCAGTGAGACACAGTTCCCACAGCAGTTTTAGAGGGCCGATAGAAGGAAATAGTGCATGAGCTGAGACTGGGTCCCTGGGGACAAAGGGCCACTGAAACTGCAGCTCATGGCCTGCTCTGCTGCATTTTCTATCAGGACTCACGAATTCACTTTATAACCCCACTTCTAATTTATTTATTTATTTATTTATTAATCAAATTTGTATACCGCCCTATCTCCCGAGGGACTCAGGGCGGTTCACAGGCCAATAAAAACATATAAATACAAATTAAGATCACAAGTAAAAACTTATTCTAAAGCCAAATTAATTAAAATGATATAAATACTAAAACCAATTAAAATCAATATAAATTGAAGGAGGAAACATTTACCGTCTTCATTTATTTGTAAATAAATAAATTCATATTTATGAAAATGACCTCAAAATCATATTTGACTGCAAACTGAAAGTGAGTGAAGAGAAGGAGAAGATGATGAGAGCAGCTTCTCCAACTTTCAAACTCTCTCAGCTGGACAAGGGAGGATGGAACTCTCTTCCAACAACTGAAAGAGGTTAGACAGAAACTTCAGATCTGCTCCCTGTTATTCCAGAGTGTCAGATATGAGCAATTAGATGGTCCAAATCTTATAACCTTTTGCAGCATAAATAGGTTGAGGTGGTTCCCCTCCTTCTCCTCCAGTGCAGTCTCGCAGGATAGGTGTCACGCCGGGAGCCACAGGGGCTCCCTCTATCACCCAGAGCCGCATTCTGAACTAACTGCAGTCTCCGGATGCCCTTCAAGGGAGCCCATGTAGAGAGCATTGCAGTAATCCAGGCGAGACGTCACGAATAGTGAGTGACCGTGCATAGGCATCCCGGTCTAGAAAGGGCGCAACTGGCGCAACAGGCGAACCTGGTAAAACATCTTTTCTCCTCCTTCAGCCTCAAATGATCTTCAAAAGACAGCCTTCTCATCCAGGAGGACGCCCAACTGTAATATTGCGCAGACTCCTTCCATCGGGGCCAATGACTCGCCCCCAACAGTCAGACTCATGAGTTCATGATCTTGAAACGGAAGTTCCACAAAGAAATGGGGTTCAAAGGCATCATCCAGCGGCCTTTCTTTTTCCAAAAACTCAAAGTTCAAAATACTATGGATGTATTTGAAAAGTCTGTGCTGGTCTACTAGATACAATACAAAATTTGTGAGGATCCAGACTTTTCCCTCAATGGGTCCTGGCGAACGCATAAATGTTAAATGGAAAGGAAGAATTCGGTCCCAAATGGAATCAAATTCTATGAAGTGAACAAAGACGTTGACTTGTCTCCACTTAGAGAGGGGCTCCCTGAGTGTTGCTGTATATCCAGTCTTTGAGAATCGTTGTGATATAACCACACAAATTCCACTCCTGACAAGCATAGGAGTGAAAGTCCTCATGAAATTCTCTCCCTTCTCTGTGTCTGAAGCAAAGAGGCCAATCAGGGTCCATCTGAAATGGAGGAGCAGCTGGACAATGGCTGGGTACTGGATCCCTTCTTTGGGAAGCATTTGGTGGAAAAAGGGGAATTTCCTTTTATCACTCAGAGCCTCTGAAGCAGTTTCAAGGTTGATCTAAAAATTAATGAAGAATGCTATGTTATAATGTGGGTCAGACCAACTCCAAAATATTAGTTATTGAAAAATCCAATTTTGTTCTGAGGAACTGATTAGAATAATTTGTTCCATAGTTGTTTTTAAAATATTGAAGACAAAATATTAACAATATCATATATAAGAATGGAAAACAAAAAACAAATTAAGTAAAAAAAAATTAAATAATGCAATGCAAATTTTTGTATCACTCCTATAATTTACTGCAATTATATTAAATTTGCAGATGTCAGATAAAGTGTTTTGATCCAATAAAGGATTGTATTGTGTTATTTTCCAAGGCTGCAACTTCTTTCTCTGCTTCTATATTCCAGATTCTTTGTGGAGCAATTTTTTTAGCTTCTTCTCCAGATGTACAAGAGACAAGGAGATCGTAACTCCAAATGCAAATTATAAATTGTACAATCCAAGAAGTATTTAATTAAAATTGTGTCTGTTTTAACGCACACTTTTGGGAGTGTGCTGGTTTCAATAGCTTTAATTCTAAACCAATATTTTTATACCCTGAATTGATACAATTGTGTAAATTCACAATTCATCTCTGAGGGCAGCAACTGAAGTCCTTTTATCCACCCCAAAGATTCTGCTCAGATGCTGTGATTCAGTTTTTCCGGTAATGGCATTTATTAATGCCAAACATCAGCTTGATATAAGAATACATGCCTTGCCTTATATCAATAATTGGGGATAGGAATGCTAGAAAATATAATTTTTTTTAATTAGATTCACTAGATTCACTCTTGTCCGTGCTCTAACTGAGCTCCTTTGATGATGAGGGATCCAAGATTCAGTATCGGAGAAAACTAACCCAGGTAAGGAAAGGCGTTACTTGCTCTACTGGATTACAATCAAGTAGGCATCTATGTTGTTTTCCAAAGACCGTAACTTTTGAATCTGATTTATTGATAATCAGTTACTATGACAGGCGGATCCACCTTTTCTTAACACAATCCAAATTATGATAATAATATTGTATTATCAGCATATTTGTTACCGTAGACATGTGTACTTCAGGATCCTTCATTAGTGCAGGTAAGTCATTAATATCTAGACTGAATAACACGGCTTCAAATTATGCACCCTTCACTTTCCCCTTGATAAGAATCGATCCTTCTTCTCATGGCTCCACAGAGCCCAGGCCTCCCTCTCAAAGAAGGGCTTGGATCAGGGCCAAAAGTCTGAGCTCCATTTTAAGGACAATCAATTTCCCCCATAATATTTCTCCTTTCACTGTGCCAAATGTTGCACTAACAACTATAACGGAAACAAACCATGGTTTAACCCAATGGACATATTTTGTGATTAGATATTTCATGCCAGATTTGTTGTTAATATTAAAGTATTAATTAATATTAATTTCTAATTTCCTGAATAATTTTGATTTCCGTGGCTTCCCTCTTTTGTCTTGTTTTGTGGAAGAGACTGAAATCCAATTGGATAAATTAGATGTTATTGATATGTGAAAATGAACATTCTAATGGAGGACCTCAAAACCTGGATATTTTTAAAATATTCAAATATTCAATAGAACATCCTCTATGGCTCTTCGGGCCTTTAATGGTGAATTTGAACGTGAACATAATAGACCAAAACATAGTTGATAAGTTCACTAATATTCTGAAAAGCAGCTCTTGAATTCTAGGGAGAAGATATTGGATCTATTACTCATCCCCACTCCACTTACTTTACCAGAGAGAGAAAAACACACACAAACCTGTGAGACTTTGTAGATATCTGCTAATGTTGACATCTGGATGGAGATGCCCCTTCTAGCTCCATCAAAAAGAGCCAGAAGGTTCTCCTTCCTTCCACAGCTGTAGTTGGGGACGTTGGCTTCTCCAGTGGACAGAATATCCAGCAAGGCTTCTGAAGTGCGGAAAGTGTTCAGATAGTTGTCATGGATGTTGTAGCCCAGTGTGAGGTTGTGCAGGAGCCGGGAATTCTTGTTGACCACTTGAATGTTGAATATTAATTGTAGCGCTGTATTAATACCATAATTATTCCTACTGTAAAAACAATGTTCAATTATTATAGTCAACAGCTGCAACAAATACTTTTTTAAATAAACAATCCTCCACAAGCCTATTGACCCTTAGGCCAACATTGATCCAAAACCAATATTCAACTATTCAAATATGGAAATGGGCTGAGAGAGGCAACTACAACTGTTTCAATCACTACTTAAACAAAGTTCATTATTCAAGTGATGAACTCAGGATTGAACTGAGGAAGGAAAATATTCTGGATTTCCTTCAGGTTTTTTTCTGACCCCATCTTTGGATTTCAGTCTCTTCCACAAAATAAGACAAAAGAGGGAAGCCATGGAAATCAAAATTATTCAGGAAATTAGACAGGTCCTGTGGTATAAAAACAAGTGAAATAAGAAGAAAAGGAGGAGAGTGTTAGAATTAGAAAATGGAGGGAACGAAACCCCATCATTTGGAAGGAGACTAAATAGGAGGAGCCATGTTGAAAGGCAACTTGATATGAAAGATTTCTTTGGCAGTTGTTTATTGTACTAGTGAGACATGTAACATTCTTGCAGGTATTTTTCAGCCA
>NC_080549.1:30040368-30159777 GCF_028640845.1 Ahaetulla prasina | reverse complement strand
TCTTGCCACGGTTGTTAAGGGAATCATTAAAGTTCTTAGGCTAGTAACACGGTTAAATAAGTCTCTTTTTAATTTTAATCCTACCTCTATTTGTAGACTTTCCCTTCCTTTTCATTCCAGGGTTGAGTAATTACTATTCTAACTGCTAAAGTCAGGGTTAGGGTTAGGGTGTTATTATTCTTGCCACGGTTGTTAAGGGAATCATTAAAGTTCTTAGGCTAGTAACACGGTTAAATAAGTCTCTTTTTAATTTTATCCTACCTCTATTTGAGAACTTTCCTTCCTTCCTCTTTCAAAGGCTAGGAAAGTGAGACCCACCCGAGACATGCAAGGTGGGAGGCCCGAGAGAAAGCGCCTGGTCTGGGCACACAGCCCTCCACGACAAAGACCTTCCCAGGGAGCAAAGCAAGAACTTACCGATCCTGTTCCTGATGGTGAGCTCCAGCCGTGGCAGCAGTAGGGCATCCCGTAACTCCCAGGATTTTCCTGCACAGCTGCGGCTGCGGGTGAAAGGTGAGCTTCAGGCGGTGGCTGCACTTTGGGAGGCTGGGCAGATGTCCTGGGACTGCAGATCCACGCTGCATGTGCAGCCCTGCTATCTGCCTGCCCTCCTGGAATGGCACCACTGTCGCTCCTCTCGGCCCCAGCGCAGCGGCTGCATCTCCCATCAAGTGTAGGTTCTCTTCTGGTACCACTGGGGAAAAAAATAGACTTCTTTAAAAACACAAACTTATTGACCGCGATTAAAGACATTCATTTTTACAGCAGCAGCTTTATCTGGGTTCTTTATTCCCAAAGATCAGGTGCCAGCTGATATTTCTGGCATCTAAACCCTTCATACTTCCTGCTAACATTAAGTAGATAATGTTGTTTTTTTAATTTTAATCCTACCTCTATTTGAGAACTTCCTCTTCATTTTCATTCGCCTTAAGAAATTTCCTGCCATTTCGCAATGGAGCTGTTTCCGCTCCTGGGCTCTTCCCAGTGGGGCCTTCAGCACCTTGGATGGCCCAGAGCAGCCCAGGAGACCTTCTAGGACACGGCTATGATGTCACCATCTTTGGTCCAGCTGTGGGGGGAGGCCAGGGGGGCCCCTTTGGCAGTTGTGGGCCTTCCAGGAGGAAGGGGTTGCAACAGGGGTGAAATGTCAAATTGGTTACTACCAGTTCTGTGGGCGTGGCTTGGTGTGTGTGTGGGGGGTAATGTGACTGGGTGGACACGGCCAATTTTTTTTTTACAGCCGCTTCTTGCTAATTATGAATATTCATGCTTACATCATCTATTAAATGAAATATGCATATATATGATTGTCATTTTCTCCTCCTTTCTTGGAATGTATAAATATGAGTGCATCCTTTTGTCTGTAGGATTTCCTCCCACTATTTTCTGGAGGGAAATTCCTCCAGTGGACACCAAATAAATAACTGCAGTGAGCCTGGATTGTTGGGTTTTGTGGCTCCTGTGTTTCTTTCCACAGAAACTGGTGTCAGGAGTGGGATTCACAATCTTCCATCTGCCACCAGGGACAAGAGCTGGGGCAGCCCTATAGGGTGAGTGCTGGGAGATTGAGCCCATAACCCTTCCCACTGTCACTTAAAGGCCCCGTTTAGGAGTGTGTGTGAGGCCACAGTCTGTGTCTAAGAGTCTCTTGTGGCTGGGAGGTTTGTGGAGTCTATGTGGTCCCTTCCGTCCAGGGGTGAAATGTAAAATTTGTTACGACTGGTTCTGTGGCCGTGGCTTGGTGAGGGGGGTTAATGTGACTGGGTGGGCATGGCCAACTTTTTTTTTTTTTACTTTTAAAAGCATTTTTTCTACAACCTCTTCGGCCAAAGAGCTTGTAGAAAAAATGCTTTGAAAGGATTCAGACGATCTCAGCTCAGCCGTGTGATCATCAGAGGCTTTTTTTTTTACTTTTAAAAGCATTTTTTTGGGCCGAAGAAAAAATGCTTTTAAAAGTGAAAAAAAAATCTATGATTGCTTAGCTCACCTTGGGGGGGAAGGGGGGGCAGGGATTTTTGCTACTGGTTCTCTGAACCAACTGCCGCCATCGCTACCGGATCACCCCTGGATTGCAAGCCGAAACAGAGATCCTGGGAGGCCTCAGGCAGTCTGTGGAATAGAAAAAGAAAAGGGGGGGGAGTGAAAGACGTAAGGAAGCCCCCCAAGGCTCCCAGGGGAATTGAGCACAGAGAATGTTCTCAAAGTGCTGAATGACTTGGGGGGGGGATAAGAGGGGGGTGTTGGTAGGAGGGAAGGAGGAAGAGAGGGAAGGAAGGAAGGAGGGAAGGAAGGAGGGAAGGAAGGAGGAAGACAGGGAGGAGAAGATAAATGGAAGGGAAGGGATGCTTAACTGGTTTCCTACCTGAGCACCATGAAGACTGAAGGAGTTTGCTGTAGGCACTAGAGGTGACCTTTGATCATGTCTCTGTCCAAGGTTAAAGGGATCAAGTGGATCAGTCAGCTCCCCCTCAGTCCACCATCTCCCCTCCCTCCCTTCTCTATCTTGGATCCTCTCGCCCACTCCTTTCCTAAAACGGACTGGCTTCCCTTCATTTCCTGGGAGATTTCTTTTGGGGGGTAGGAGATCGGAGGCAGCCGGGGCAGCTGGGAAGGAGAGAGGCTCTCCGGTACAGAAGGGATGAAAAGATGGGATTCCAAAGGCTTTTTGGTCCACAGGTTGAAAATCTCTTTCCCCCACAGTGCCCAACTGATGGGGAGAAGGAAGGAAGGTGGAAAGGAGGCGGGGGTTGGGGCCCATTCCTTGGGGGGGGGCTCTGTGGCCCCTGCAGAGCTCCCCATTCACCCCAATAGACCCCAACACCCTCTGTGGCCCTTTGGAGTTTCTTCCCCCCAGAACCCAGATTGGCCCCTGAAGTCACAATTGCGCAAGACCATCCTTAGTTCAGGGGGTTTCATGACAGATTTTGATTTCTTCTGCATGGCAAAGGGGGGAGGGGAAGCCCCTCAGCCAGTGAGGACTTGGGGGTCACAGCCATCCCTGTGGAAGTGGAGTGGAAAAGCTCAAAAACCAAGTCTCAAGATCCGAGGACCACTTTGGCTCAGGCAGTCGAATTCCCCGCCAAGCGAAGGGAGCGCAGCAAGGCTGCCGAGCCCAGAATGGGGCTTCAGACGACGCGATGCCTGAGCAACGCCAGATGTGCAGAGAAATGAGGACTAAAACCCCCAAATCGCGTTGCCAGGAAGCGGTGATGGCCCGGCCGGCTCATACATGCACATGTAAACCTATGTGTAC
Source organism: Ahaetulla prasina (assembly GCF_028640845.1). Taxonomy (NCBI): domain Eukaryota; kingdom Metazoa; phylum Chordata; class Lepidosauria; order Squamata; family Colubridae; genus Ahaetulla; species Ahaetulla prasina. Next base: position 30,156,524 of record NC_080549.1, on the reverse strand, counting down.
CGACAAGGAACTTGCGAATATACAGTAACAACAAACCTTGGTTCACAGCTAAACTCAAGCAGCTACCTCGTTCCAAAGAGGAAGCCTGCAGAAAAGGTGATAAAATGCTGTATAATCAGGCTAGAAAGGTATTAACAAGGAAATCAGAGCAGCAAAAAGAAGCTACTCTGAAAAGCTAAAGAATCAGTTCTCAACAAAAGAACCAGCAAACATGTGGAAAACTCTTAAAAATATCACCGGCTACGGGAAACCTCCTTCCCAGGCTGAAGGAAATCAACAACTGGCAGATGACCTGAATGTGTTTTACTGCAGGTTTGAAAGGAAACTACAGCCACCTATCTCCACAACCCCCATCTCAGACACACCAACAACAGCCAAGCCTCCTACAACTGACTCCATCCCGTTGGGTTCCCAACCCCTAGTGATCACAGAAAAGGAAGTGCAAGATTTATTTCACAGATAAAAGGAACTGTAAGTGTTGTACCTTGATGAAGGTATCTTTTCTTTTAAGTACACTGAGAGCATATGCACCAAGACAAATTCCTTGTGTGACCAATCACACTTGGCCAATAATAAAAAAAAAATCTATGCACACGTTCCATTTCACAGATGAAGATTTCTGCGTAGGAAGTGCCCAGAAAAGCGGAAGGGCCAATGAGAATTCTCCCTCTGCAGCATCATCAATCTCCTGGCAGAGTTCACCTGATGGAAGAGAGAAGCCAAGAAAGGGGGAGGGATGAGAAGTCCGTGGAAGGGCAGCCAAAGGGCGCTGAGTCCTTTCTGCCACTTGGCCAACTGTTCGTTGGGCTGAAGATGCCCGGGGGCTCCCGTCCCCCCACCCGATCTCCTCCTTCTGTGGAAGTTGTAGGAGGCGGGGCTGTTGGAGGAGGCTCGGCCCTTCTTCTCTCCCCCAACTGTAGGCAGCAACATCTAAGAAAGGGGGGGAGGTTCCCTCTGCCTTACCAGGAAGAATAAACGATGAGCCCCCTCCGGACCCAGGTGGGCCCCGTTCCTCCCCTTCCAGACCTTCCCCGCCTCCGGTCCCTTCGGGAGCTCCGGAATAGCCTCGCCTGGCTGACCAGGGACCCTCGCGGCTCCTCCTTAGTCCCGGCGGCAGATGAAACCATCGGGTGAGAGAATTTGGGAGAAGAGCCTGCAGCCCAGGATCACTTTGGCTTTTGGTGTCAGGCTGTGTCAAAAAGCAGCAGGAAGACCCCAATCCCTCATTACACACACGCACACACAGCCCTCCATTCCCAGGCCTGGTGGGTCAAGAAAGGCCATTCAGACGATCCTCCGTTGCCCGGAGGCTGCGAGGGTCCGGAGAGAGAGGAAGCAGCCCCCACATTACTTGGAGGGCCAGGAACAGGACGGGGCCCGGGTGCTTTTCTCTGAGGGTCCCTGCCTGTCTCCCCAAGCCAGAGGGGGTGGAAGCCTCCAGGTCCTCCCCTTCCAATATTGTCATCTGGGAGATCCAGCTGCCCCTCCCCCTCCATTATTTAGAGAGCTTTATTTTTTTTTTTTTATAAAAAGTTTTATTTTTACAATCACATCAAATAATTCATCCAATGTACAGTTATATACAATTAGTCGGGCTTGCCCAGTCACCACCCCCCTTTTTAACACTCTTCCCTCTTCTACCTTCTTTTACTTTCCAAACCTTCCTCTCCTTCTCTTATCTACATCCACCTCCTCCACCCTACACCTTCCTTCTCCTCTACTATCCCTCTTCCTTCCTCTTCTCCTCTTCCTACCTCCTACTCTCTTTCTCCCTCCTCACCGTTCTAAAATGGTAACTATTCAGACCCGATCCTACATTAATTATATTTCTTCAATAATCCCTGTACATTAACCATCACTCCATCTCTACCAAACCCTCCCCAATTCCCCTCCCCTTACCCCCACCCCCCATCCCGACTTCCCAGAACAAAATGCAGGGTATCAAAACTAACAATCATAATCCAAAATAATTCCTAAATTATAATCTCTAGTCACACCACACTTAGTCACACTCTCAATTCCCCTCTCCTTCAAAAATATATCTAATACAAAATATTTCCTAAATTTACTCATATGCTATTCAATATTTTTTTTTATCTGATACTTATTTTAAATATAATCAATCCACATTTTCCATTCTAGAATATATTTTCTAGTGTATAGTCTTCCAAGTAAGCGGAGATTTTTGTCATCTCTGCCAGATTTGATACTTTGAGTGTCCATTCTTCGATTGTAGGTAATTCTTCTTTCTTCCAATACTGAGCAATCAAAAGTCTTGCGACTGTTATTAAGTTCAAAATCAATTTAGTCTCTATAGCTGTGTAGTCCATAATTATTCCTAGTAGAAAGAACTGGAGTAAACTTAATCTTCTTTTTCAAAATATTCTGCATGATCCACCATACTTTAATCCAAAATGCTTTAACTTTTTTACAAGTCCACCATATATGGTAATAAGTAGCATCTTCACAATCGCATCTCCAACATTTAGCAAGATCTAATATGTGTTTCTTGTAAACAGGTAATGTCATTTTTAAATTGTTTCAAATAATGAAATACTTTCCTTCTCTTCTACGGTGAGTTCAGGCCATTAACATTCCAAGATAGGAAACTTTTGGAACACCAGCCGCAGATCACATTTTACTTTAGGCCTTGCTCCTCCCACTGTTTCCGTTGTAGTAGTTGCCAGTTGTTGTTGTGCCTTCATCTCTTGTTCCTTGCGTTTAGCAGCAGCTCTTGTCAATCTTTGTTCTTTTGAATCTAAACCCGTCATAGGTATTTCCAACACTTGTAATAAATCTTCTTCCATCACAATCTGTTCTTGTACCTGCTTCACTTCTCTTTCCTTCACTTCAGCCTCCCTTCCTCTAGCTTCCAATGGGGGAAGACTTCCAACTTTTAATACCTCAACATAAAATTCTCTTGCTTTTCCAACCGTATTGAAACGATATACTTTCCCTGCATAATATACTATTATACCAGTTGGAATATCCCATCTATATTCAATCTGATTTTTTTTAAGTTCATTCACCAGGAAGGCAAATTCCTTCCTCGCCCTTAACATTTTTGGTGGAATTTCCTTTAATATCAAAATATCTTGACCAGCAATCTGAATCTTCTCCCCCTTATATGAAGCTTGCAAAATCTGATTTCTCACTGTTCTGTTTGTAAAATAAATAACAACATCCCTTGGCAACTTTTTTTGCCTTGCTATCCAAGAATTCACACGATATATTTTATCAATTTGATAAGCCACATCTGCTGGACGAGCTGCTAATATCTCAGCAAATACTTCAGAAAAAATTTCCCTTAAATTCTCTTCCTTATTTTCTTTCAAACCTCGAATTCTAAGAGCAAATTCCATATTTCTATATTGTATCAAAACTATTTCATCCTCTGTTTTTTCCATTTTACTTTGAAATTCATCCATTTTATTTTCTAATTTTAAATTATGTTGCTTAATTTCTTCAACCTCCTCCTCCAATAAAATCACATTCGTTGCCAAACTTCGTACTGCCATTACAAATCCTTCTTTAACTTCTTTATTTCCCACTTTAATTTCTGATATCTGCTCTTTCATTTCAGACATCTCATCAGTTATTACTTTAAATTTTTCTTCTATAAAGCCTTTTAAGTTCTCTTGTAACGTCTCTAAATTCAATGTTCTAGTCTCTGCTGTATGAGCTGGAGAGGCACCAGCTGATAAAGTTCCAGAGCTCTTTGTTACAGTACTTTAATTGTTTGGCTGCCATCTTCTATAAAATTATATATTTATTTATTTCCAACTTAATATTCACTTTAAATCTTCTTAACCTCTAAAAAACACAGTCTTTTAAAGCAGTATTTAAAAATCTCCCCTAGATTCTATCAGCAGGCAGCAAAGAGTTAAAGAGTAAAAGCAGCAAGTAACATGCAAATTACCAACTGCAGACGGAACGCTGAAAGTATCGCTTTCGCTTTCCACTCGTTAACTTGTTAACAATTCGCTTCCTTTATTTTACTGTTTTCAAGCTTGTTACAAAGTATCGGGGAATCGGCTTGGCTACTTGCATAAAGTTCTCCCACTTTCGTTCTGTCCGGTATAATCCTTTATTGTCCAAAATAAATCTCGGCGTTTGGTCGTGGTGATTGGTTCCGCCAAAGCAGAAGAATCCTCGGATCTGGAGCTCTTCGGGTTGCTGGAGGGAACTTAACCCTTCAAACCCCTTTTTTCTCAGGGGCTTTAGGGAAATTCAACCTCTGCCCTCAGCTCACCACCTTCTCCTTCTCCCGAAGAAGGGGTTTTCCGAACCGCTGGACAGCAGATTTAAGCTGTCCTAGCGATTCCACATAATCCAGAGGTTGGTGATCGTAAAGATCACCGCCATCACCTACGGTGCCAAACCGGAAGTCCATTTAGAGAGCTTTATTGAGGCCCTTTCCGGCGTTGCTTGCAGTTTGAGGAGATTCTTAAAAGAAAGCACCTTTTTCTACTCGCGAATTGTGAGAATATGCGGGGGAGGGAGGTGCAGTTGGAGCGTGGCGTGTCCTCCGGGGAGAGGTTGCGAGGGCTTTGGGCAGTGCGGGGCCAGGATCGCAAGGCCGGCGGGGGTCGCGTGTTGCTCTGGTCGTGGCTGGTTCCGGGCAGGCGAGGGGCTTGAGTGACAGCTGTCTGTTTGGGCAAGGCGAGAGGGGAGCTGCCTGGAGCGTCTCCGGTGCTAAGCAGGGCTGCTGAGGGTCTCCTCTGGATGGGCGAGCGCTGCGGAAAAGCCAGCCGGCAGGGACCCACCAACCAACCTTTCTCAGCTCCTCCTTTCCCTTTGCTCTGCCCCACAGTTCCCAAACTCGCCCCTATTATGGAAGCTCCCAGGCCCCCCGCCACTCTACGCAGAACGCTGCCTCGCCCTTTCCACAGGGGGCGCTCTTCCTCCCCATTGGCCCAAGGGTTCATCTTCAGTTTCTCCCCCCCCCGCCCCCGCCCGAGGCTCTCCCGCAGCCAAAGGATTTCAGCCCCGCCGTTCGCGGCCTCCGCCAGCCGAGCTGAAGGGCCCGAAGGAATCTGGGGATGCGCAGAGCAGCCCTTCCTGGTGGCCCTTCAGCTCCGCCGTCAAAGGAGGCTCTTCCTGCCTCCTGTCCATCTTCTCCGGCTGCTTGTCCCACTAGATCCCTTTCTCTGCAACTGCGCCAAGGACCTCGATCTGGCCGGGGGCGATGGAGGCTCCTCGGGATTTTGCGTTGGTTGTTGAGTTAGACTGGATTTAACTGGTTTAACTGGAGAAGTCTCCGCCTGACCGACTCAAAACTTCAGAGCTCAAACCAAGGAGAAGCTTCTGGGCATGTATTCATTTCTCCCCCACCCCTCCATCTTTTGCTTCCACGGAATTTTCCTCCCTGGTCAGCTGCCCCAAAGGGTCTGGAGCCTATTTGTGACGTCCTCCTACTACGCAGCCCTTACACAGCAGAGCAAAATCCACCCAGCCAGGCTACCTCAACCACCAACCCAAAATCCCCCTGAAGAGCCTCCATCAGGCCCGGGAAGATGGAGCTCCGTGGCGCAGTTGGAGTGAAAGGGATCCAGCGGGACAACCAGGCGGAGAAGATGGACAGGCGGAAGGAAGGAAGAGGCTCCTGTGGCGGCGGAGCTCTTGGAAGGACCATCACGGCAAGTCTCTGACATTAATACAATTGAACGCGTCCAGAAATATTTTACTAGAAGAGTTCTTCGCTCCTCCGTAAACAACAAAATACCTTATGCCACCAGACTTGAAATCCTGGGACTAGAAAACTTAGAACTCCGTCGCCTTCGACATGACCTAAGTTTAACACACAGAATCATCTATTGCAATGTCCTTCCTGTAAAAGACTACTTCAGCTTCAATCGCAATAATTCAAGAGCAAACAATAGATTCAAACTTAATGTCAACCGCTTCAAACTTGATTGCAGGAAATATGACTTCTGTAACAGAGTTGTTAACGCTTGGAACTCATTACCTGACTCTATAGTCTCTACTCAAAATCCCAAAATCTTCAACCAAAAACTGTCTACTTTTGACCTCACCCCATTCCTAAAAGGACTATAAGGGGCGTGCATAAGAGCACAAACGTGCCTACCGTTCCTATCCTATTGTTCCTTTTCATTATATCAATTTAACATAGTTATTCATTCTTTTGCTTATATATATATTTTTCTTATATGATGTGTTGTTGTTTTATGTCGATGTTTGTATACTGTTGTGACAAAATGAAATAAAAAAAAAAAAAGTCCCAGAGCGGGATTGAGATCCGGCCGGCTCTGAGCGGGAACGGCGTGGAGCTGGGACCGGAGCCTCTGCGGGGCTGCTGCCGAGTCCTTCGGGGGGCGGCGGCAGAGGGAGCCTCGTGGGGGCTGAATCCTTGGGCCGAAAGGGACGAAGAGCGCCCCCTGTGGGGAGAGCTAGAATAGCAGGGGGAGGCAAAGAGGCCTCGGAGCTGTCGGACTTTGGGGACTGTCGGGCTGAGCGAAGGGAAAGCAGGAGCTGCGATTTTCAGACGGGTCGGTCGGTAAGCAGAGAGCCTGCTTGTCTCGGGGGGGGGGGAAAGAGGCAGGAGAAGACCCCCCTGCTGCTGCTGCTGCTGATGGCCGGCTGGCTTTTCCGCAGCGCTCGCCCCGGTCGCCCATCCAGGTGGGACCCTCCGCATCCCTGCTCAGCACCGGAGACGCTCCAGGCGCGCTGCAGGCCGAGACGTTGAAGCCGCTCCGGGAGAATCTTCGCGGGTTTTTGGACCCTTTAACTTTGCAAATTCCACTTCCTATTGCCGCGCTCCCTCCCCACTCACAGCCTTCCTCTCCCCGGACAAACAACGCTCCTTCGGCACCTCCGCATCACTGCTTCCCCCCTCGCCTCGCCCAAACACACCATCCCTTTGCCTGTCCCCTGCCCCCGGGGGTAGCCGCAACAATCCACCCACACACCTCAACACCCCCCCTCCCCCGACCTGGAAGCCATTGTCCCCCCACTACCCAGAGCCCTCGCCCCTCTTTGGAGAGGAGCCGTGGCCCCAACCCTCCCCTGCGGTCGCCCCTTCAACCTCTCACCCGCGGAGGACACGCCGCCCATCAGTTGCCCCCTCCCTCCCTTCCCCGCATTCTCATCTTCCAACAATTCCCGCCTTAACAAACGAGCAAGTTTCTTTTCACAATCTGATTAAACCTCGGGAAACAGGGCGCCAATCTGCAAATAATTGGCGAGGGGCTGAGTAAGAGAAATATTCGAATCCCCCTTTCTTTTCTTTTCTTTTCTTTTCTTTTCTTTTCTTTTCTTTTCTTTTCTTTTCTTTTTCTCTGGCTCCTCCTCATATTCCAGACAAGGAATAATAGATGGAAACTGATCAAGGAAGATTCAACCTGGAAATAAAGAGAAATTTTCTGACAGGGAGAACAATCAACCCATGGAACAGAAGTTGCCTTCGGAAGTTGTGGGAGCTTCATCCCTGGAAGCTTCCAAGAAGAGACTGGACTGCCATCTGCCAGAAATGGTGGACGGTCTCCTGCTTGGGGGGAAGGGGGTTGGACTAGATGACCTCCTTTTTAGGGAGATTTGAGATCGGAGGCAGCCGGGGCAGCTGGCAAGGAGAGAGGCTGTCCGGTACAGAAGGGATGAAAAGATGGGATTCCAAAGACTTTTTGGTCCACAGGTGGAAAATCTCTTTCCCTGAAAGTTCCCAACTGATGGGGAGAAGGAAGGAAGGTGGAAAGGAGGCCGGGGGTTGGGGCCCCATTCTGGGGGGGGGCTCTGTGGCCCCTGCAGAGCTCCCCATTCACCCCAATAGACCCCAACACCCTCTGTGGCCCTTTGGAGTTTCCTCCCCCCAGAACTCAGATTGGCCCCTGAAGTCACAATTGCGCAAGACCATCCTTAGTTCAGGGGGTTTCATGACAGATTTTGATTTCTTCTGCACACTCCTGGCCTCCCTTGCCTGGCCCCTCCCCTCCCCTCCTGAGGGTTCCCCCCCCCTGAAAAACGATCTGTCTCAAGGCCACTTTGGCTCAGGCTGTGGGATTCCCCGCCGGTTCCCTCCCTCCGCCAAGCGAAGGAAGCGCAGGAAGGCTGCCGAGCCTAGAATTGGGAGGGTCCAGAAAGAAGGAGGACCAATGGGAAATCTCCCTTCTGCAGCGTCATCGTTCTCCGGGCAGAGTCTGTTGACTTCTCCCAGTGCAGGAGAGAGTTCCGCGCAGAGAAGAAGCCCCCGTTGGTTCTGCAGGCCAAGATCCCCCCTCCCACTTTCTCCTCTTTTCTCTCTCTCTCGATGACGCTCAAGCAGAGAGAATTCCCATTGGCGCTCCCCCTCGTTCTGGCCCCCCATCTCAAAAGTCTCACACACACACAAACACACACACACGTTTCATTTCACGTGTGAAGCTTCTGTCAAAGGAAGAGTGACTGCACTGGATGACAAAGGGGGGAGGGGAAGCCCCTCAGCCAGCGAGGACTTGGGCGTCACAGCCACCCCCCAATCCGAAGGGAAGCTAAATCAGGCAGAGGAGAAGAGGATCTGCAGGGATCCCTCCTAGTCCAGCCGGATCCTCCCCCCAGCCTCCCCCCCCCCTTTTCATGGGAAATCCTCCGCTCGGCTCTCTTGGGAAAGGCGCCGCTTCGCTTTGCGGGAGAAAATCCCGATTTCCTTCCTCGAAACTCGCATCTCTATTGCTCAGAACGTCTGGACGAACCGGCTCCTCCCGATCCTCCGCCCCTCAACCCCAAATGGAAAGGACCCCCCCCCACTTTCTGTGGGTCAGGAAGACATTTTGCCAGTTTCCTCCCCCCCCCCGCCCCAGGGAAATTTGCATATTCCAGCTGTGGAACAAGAAGCGCTCTTAAAACAAACGGGTCCTTTTTATTATTTTTATTAAGATTATCGTAACATAAAATAGAAAACAAAGGTAGTAAAGAAATGAGAAAGGGAAAGGGAAAGTAAGGGGAAGGCGAAGGGTGGAATAAAGGGGAAAAGAAAAGAAAGGGAAAGAACAGAAAAGAAAAGAAAAGAAAAGAGGGGAAGGGAAGGGAAGGGAAGGAAGGGAAAGGAAAGGAAAGGAAAGGAAAGGAAAGGAAAGGAAAGGAAAGGAAAGGAAAGGAAGATAGAAGAAGGACAGAAGGAGAAAGGAAAGGAGGGGAGTGAAAAGGCTTAAAAACCAAGTCTCAAGATCCGAGGACCACTTTGGCTCAGGCAGTCGAATTCCCCGCCAAGCGAAGGGAGCGCAGAAAGGCTGCCGAGCCCAGAATGGGGCTTCAGACGACGCGATGCCTGAGCAACGCCAGATGTGCAGAGAAACCAAGGAATCGCCTTTGGCGAGGAACCCACGAAGCCCCGGCCGGCTCTTTAGCCAGTTGCCGAAGGAAAGGAGCAAGGAAGCTCTACGGGCCCCTCAGCCCCAGAGGCGGAATCGGTGGGGCTGGATTGGGGGGAGGAAGCGGTTTCCTGGAACCTCGGAATAGGGAGTGCCCAGAAAAGTGTAAGGGCCAATGAGAATTCTCCCTTCTGCAGCGTCATCGGTCTCCGGGCAGAATCTCCCTTGACTTCACCTGATGGAAGAGAGACTTCTGCGCAGAGAGAGAGAGAGAGAAGTTGAGAAAGGGGGAGGGGAATATTTTAAGTCTGGGGGGGGGCGCAACTCAAGTGGGGTGGAGGGGAGGGTGGACTTCCTTTTCCCCTCCCTCCCCCGATCCGGCCTGGAGTGGGGCTGCAGTGAATGACTGAAGGGGAGGTGCAGCCCCACAGCCAGCGAGGACTTGGGGGTCTCTGAGAGGGCTGGATGGGGAGTCCTTGGCTGCCTTCACACACACACACACACACACACACACACACACACACACACACACAGTTCACAAATTCTTCATATATGCAAGATATAAAGTTTTATGCAAGAATTACAGTAAAGGATACCCAGTTTACATAGCCAAAGCCCAGTTTACATCTTTAAGTAACTGTTCAGAAGCTGCAGGTAAGAGCGGGATTTCCTGGAGGAATCAGGCCCACAAATTTCTCTTTCCAAGGTTGGAGATCGAAAGGCAGAGAGGCCATTTCTGTGCTCTCTCCATCAAGATCCAGAGAGCTGAGATGCCCTTGAAGAGGAGAGGGACCTGGGCAATTCCTGGGAGCTACCGGTCCAGGTGAAAGTCCAAGGATCCACTCACAATGTTGATGTCCCCTGTTATTTTAGGTCTCCCGGGGCTGCAGCAGCAACAGACACAACATCAAAGGTTTGGTCTCCGGTCTACAAATGGAGCCGCACTAGTGTTGAGGGGCCGGGATAGCTCAGGCAATAGAGAAGCCTGTTATTAGAACACAAAGCCTGCAATTACTGCAGGTTCGAGCCCGGCCCAAGGTTGACTCAGCCTTCCACCCTTTATAAGGTAGGTAAAATGAGGACCCAGATTGTTGGGGGGGCAATAAGTTGACTTTGTAAAAAATATACAAATAGAATGAGACTATTGCCTTATACATTGTAAGCCGCCCTGAGTCTTCGGAGAAGGGCGGGGTATAAATGTAAAAAAAAAACAAAAAAAACACATCTGGGTCCCCCTTCTCGGAGGAAGGTGGACTTGTTGCCAAGCATGAATCAGGAGCAGGCATTCATTCACATCTGGAGGCCATCAGATTTGGGCAGGCTGTTCTAAATCCTTATCAACAACTAACAGAGACTTAACAGCAATGAATGAACAAGTGGGAGGCCCCTGTCCACCAATTAATGATCGGTTCTGCCTATTTTTTTTAAATATGGTGACTGCAACTTCAATGTGATGGTGCATTTCTTTAAGACACAAGAATTGTTCCTTTATCTGAGGAAAGTATTCACTATATGAGGAACAGTCAACTCTATCATATGTCTTTTTAAGTACCCTTCTTGGTAAATCGAATTGCATCAAATTCAAAACAAATCAAATCAAATCAAGTTTATTACAATCAAAGACCAGAGACCAGAACAAATAAAAAACTCAAGGAATATCCAGTGAAAAATTCTAGAATGAAATAATAAGCAACAGATAAACTCTACATTAAAATCACAATTTGGCATCCAATGTCAGTTACACATGGCCTAACGATATTATAATATCACTCCTTAAACTGTGAGGCCCATAGTCATTAAATACAAAGGAGTTGCAATGCAAAAGGGTTTGCTACTTTAGTTGTGTAAAATAGCTTCGGTGGATTATTCACGTGTTTCCCATGAATCCCCAGCGCTGCTGCGGAGATTCTAGCCACCTTTGCTGTAACCACAGTCTGTTCCTCCTTAAGCAGCCTCTGGAGCTAAGCAGTGTCGGAATGGCCAGGATGCCTCTTGGTTATTGGGTTTAAGGTATCTCCATAGAAAGAGCATCGAAGGAGTCCATGTCCAATGTCTGTCCAGGAGAGGAGGGAGGACTGGGGGAGGGAGGGGGGAGGGAGGGAGGTGGGGTGGGGGACTTGCTACCTCGTGTGCCAGGTGAGTCTGGCCGGAGCCGGATCTGGGAGCCAGAACCGAGCAGCCGAATAGGCTGAGCAGTCGGGGGCCGAACAGCCCACAGGAGAGGAGGAGAGAGGAGAGCAGCCAGAAGCTGAACTGGGAGCTGAGGGGTCCCCAGGAGAGGCCTGGAGGCAGCAGAGACCCCCAGAGGCCAAAAGGCTGAGGGAGCAGGGGGGCAGAATCGGAACACAGGGCTGGGTGGAAGGTCTCGGAGGGAGGCAGAAGCTCCTGCTGCTCCAGAGCCTCTCAGGGGGAAGCAAGAGAAGGAGGAGGCCATGCCTAACATCTACCTGCACTTTCTCTCCCCCCCACCCTCATGCATCCACCCCATCCCACCCCATAGATGGCCTCTCCCACTGGTCAGATAAGCACATCCACACCACACCAGACCCAACTCTCAGCCCATAAAGAAACTGGCAAACATCCCATTCAACCCCTCTGGCTCTAAGCCTCTGGGGAGCCCCCCAAACATACTTAATCAGGCACAGGGAACTTAACCAACAGTAAGAGTCGCAGAGAGTTGGAAGGGACCTTGGAGGTCTTCTAGTCCAAGCACTGCTCCAGCAGGCTAATAGTTGAGTCTTTAAGAGAGCGGACTTAACAAGCTAAGAGAGATCCAACAAAATGAAATTCAGAGTAGAGAAAAGTAAAGTCTTACACTTGAGTAAGAAAAACCAGAATACACATATAGACTGGGTGAAACCAGGTTTAATAGCAGCAACTGTGAGAGGGATCCTGGAGTCTTAGTAGACAACCTGTTAAATATGAGCCAATGCACTCCTAAATTGCCTTAACAGAGAGATACAATCAAGATCAAGAGAGGAACTAATACCACTCTATAAAGCCTTAGTGAAGACCACACCTAGAATACTGCATCCAGTTTTAGTCACCACACTATAAAAAAAGATGTTGAGACTCTAGAAAAAGTGCAGAGAAGGGCAACCAGGATGATGAGGGGACTGGAGGCTAAAACAGGAACTTGGGAATCTAGTGAAGAGAAAGACTAGGGGAGACATGATAGCATCCTCCAATATTTGAGGGGTTGCCACAGAGAGGAGGGGGTCAAGCTGTTTTCCAAGGCACCCGAAGGCCAGACAAGGAATAATGGATGGAAACTGAACAAGGAGAGATTCAACCTGGAAATAAAGAGAAATTTTCTGACAGTGAGAACAAGCAACCCATGGAACAGAAGTTGCCTTCAGAAGTTGTGGGAGCTTCATCACTGGAAGCTTTCAAGAAGAGGTTTGACTGCCATCCAATCTCCTACTGTCTCCTACTTGAGGGGAAGGGGGTTGGACCAGATGACCTACAAGGTCTCTTCCAACTCTGTTAATCTGTTTCTAGTTTCTAGAGAGACCGGGAAGGATTCCATGTGTGAATGACCTAAACGGTGAATGCAGAACTGCTTAATTCCTTCTTTGAATCTCTTTTTAGGCAAAAAGAAAAGAAAAACAAAATATGAAAAGAACACCGAGAGAGATAGAATCGGTATACAATTCCAAACAGGTACAAAATTCATAAAGTGGTTGACCAACCGGACAAAGGGAACATTAGGACAGGAACGGTAGGCAGGCTTGTGCTCTTATGCACGCCCCTTACAGACCTCTTAGGAATGGGGTGAGGTCAATAGTAGATAGTCTTTGGTGAAAGCTTTGGGGATTTTGGGAAGAGACCACAGAGTCAGGTAGTGCATTCCAGGCATTAACAACTCTGTTACTGAAGTCATATTTTCTACAATCAAGATTGGAGCCACAAAGGAACATCGTGGAAACAGGCCCTGAAGAAAGGCAGGACAATTTAATTTCAGAGAGAGGAGAAGGTTCCACGAGAAGGTCACAGAGCGACAGGTGCCACTGGAGAAGGGTGGTAGCGACCATCAATCATCGATGATGTCTGAAACATCTCCACGCTTGGTCATCTTCCAACAGAAATAGGAACGCCTAGAATAGGGCAGATGCAGACAGCTGAACACTCCTCTGGGAGGAGATCTAATGTCCTCCAAAAAGATGCTCATTATTATCCACACAGATGGAGCATTGAATAAAAGCCTTCAGGAAAAACCTCTGGATCCCAAACGTATCTTCCTATGGGCCCTGATCGCATTTGGAAAGCATGTGACGTTTGTCAACTTAGTTAGTGAAGCCAGAAGGGGGCTGAGCACTGGTCCCCTCCTAATATCTCTTACTGGCAGTCATTTCAACTTTTGGCCATGAATGAACCCGGACTTATAGGTTGTAGGTTGCGCCGGTCATAAACCAGGTCACCCTGGGTCTGTGTTCGATTTAATGACCTTTGAGTGGATTAAGGGAGTTGTCCAAAAGTACAGACCTTGAAAATAACCATATATTCATGGGCCTCTCCTAGGGGAAATTGTTTTTAAGAATAGAAGAAGAAGAATAGAATAGAGCTGGAAGGGACCTTGGAGGTCCTCTAGTCCAACCCCTTGCTAACACAAGAGACCTATACTGGGGACTCGAACCATCAACCTTTCTGATCGAGAAGCTCAGCCCCTTGAGCCACCTGAGTACTTCAGTGACAAACTGGCTCACACATGTCTATTCATCATTCAATGTTAGTAGTGGAGACTGGAGTCTGCATGGGGTAAATAAGATTTTTTATATCCATTGAAATGATTTCCCCCCAATTTTATGAATGTACACAATCAATAAGTAGTGGAGTCCTTCACTAAAGTCGGTGGGCCAATTTTCTGTTTAGCACTATTACGTCTTTATGGAAGGTTTGGCATAAGCTGTCAGCCTCCACTCCAGTCTTCATATGCTTTTGAATGATTATATCAGTAGATAGAATGTAAATGTTTATTTCTGTATTATAAACTCTTAAGGAAATGAGATGTATCATACCACCGTCCAGGGGAAGGGGAAGGAGCCTATTAAGAGTGTCGGCTGACATAACAGGGGAGAGGGATGATTAACGATTGAGTGTTATCAGCGCGCGCTTTTCTAACCGACGCTGCATTCCTAAGTTGACTGACATCCAGAGACCTGTGGAAGAAGATTACCACGAGGGGCCGTGAAGGAGTTGGCATTGGACCAGACCAGCCTGACCTCCTGGAGGAGGAGGGACAATTGGGGGGATATGATATGTTAGCCATATTTTGTCTCAGTTCCAACTTTGCTTAGCTGCTATCAAGACTGTAAAAGTAAAAGTACTTGTTTTCATTCTAAATGAAGTCAAGGTGAATTCTTTCCTATTTATAGTCGGAGGTAGCCTGACATTAAGTTGGAACTCACATCATGTCTACCAACCAGGATTGCAATCGCAATACCGGGGGGGGGAGAAAACCGAAATGTGATGGAAGGCCTGCTGCCGGCTGAGCTGGGGGAGGCGTCCGGAGGAATTTTTGCTGACACTTTTAACCCTGAGCTGGAAGATTGCAGAGCTCGGTGGATTGAGCAATTAAAGCTGGAAGAGGAAAAGTGGAAACCAAGTGCCGAAAAGCTTCAGTCTGGAGTAACAAAAAGAAAAAAAAAGGGCACGGTGAGACTTTCGGATTGGCAGGAAGAGAGAGAGATAACAGACAACCGCCAGTTGGAGGAGGCATTTCGTCTTTTCCGTGAGGTGAAAGTAAGACAAACAGCTCGTCAAAGGTATGAATCCCCTATTCGGTCCTCCAGGTGGGAGGGAGAAGAGGAGGAAGATAAGCCAAAGGGGCCAGCTACAGGTGATTCCCAGGGCGGTGAGATTTCTGAAGAGCCAGAGCTGGGAACTCTTTCCCCAGAGGAAGCTGAATTGGATGAGGGCCGGGCGCCACCTGCTGACCAAGCAAGGCCGCGCAGGGGAAGGAAAAAGCCAAAAATTCCCCCCATATCAGAGAAATTTGATGGAAATGCGAAGGAATTGGGACTGTTCCTGGCGAAAGTGAATGACCACATGATAGACTGGGGGGAAGATTATTGGTCACAGGCAGCACAAGTGAGAGCTGTGACCCATAATTTGACCGGAAGAGCAGCTGCGTGGTATGTGTCGTTATATACAAACCACTCCCCCTTACTGCAAAACTACGAGCATTTTATGACTGCACTGAGGAGGAGGTTTGAGGACCCCCTGGCAGAGCAAAAGGCCAAAGGTCGGATGAAAACCATCAGGCAAGGGAGGAGACCGGTGGCTGATTATAACCAGGAGTTCAGTGATTTAGTTCCCTTGATGAGAGGGTGGTCGGAGGTGACCCTTGTAGACATTTTCAAAGATGGTCTGAATGGAGATCTCTATGAACTGTGTCGAGCACGAGCCTCTCCAACTACGCTGTATGGCTGGTACACCCTGGCAGCAGAGATGGAAATTGAGCTAATGAAGGACCGCGGCAGAAGACAGCGCACTGGAGGGCCATCCCTTGGCCGTTTTCCAGAAGGCGCCTATAGGGACGTCCCTAGATTGGAGGGAGGAAGACCACGTTCGTCTGCGTGCTACAGATGTGGAAAAGAAGGCCACTGGGCAGCCGACTGTAGGGTTAAATTGATACCAAGCGCGACCTCTGGTGGTGAAAAGGAACCAGTGAAACCAGCGGCTAAGGCGCAAAAACCGGCAAAAGTGGGGGAGGGCGTTGCCAAGAAGGGCACGCCCATCAAGGAGGATGGCGAAGCGTCGACCGATACCGACGACAGCAAAACCACGTCAGAGTCCGATGAAGACCTTCTGGTGAGTTGGGCACGGGGGCCCTTGGACATTCCAGTCAATCTACAGGTACCCTCTTCGGGTAATAAGGGGGAACTGCTAGCACTACTCGATTCTGGATGCACTAGATGTATGGTCAGTCCCGAACTAGTAGAAAAAATGGAACTAAGGTTGAGAACCCTAAGTAGGCCCATAGCGTTTGCCCAGTTAGATGGCTCTGTGGCAGGGGGAGGGCCCGCCCATTTCGTAACGGAACCCATAGAAATGATAATAGGAGACCACCGCGAAATTCTGAACTTCATAGTAGCCCCAGGAATGGACCAACCCCTGTTGTTAGGCTTGTCATGGTTGGAAATGGAACCCCATATTAACTGGAGAACGAGTTTCCGTTCCAAAGCATTAAAAGGGAAAAGGAAACCCAAGAAGGATCTACATTGGCCATGCACCAGGACATAGGCAATGGTTGAACGGATCGACGGGAAGAGAGAATACCCAAGGAATACTGGGACTTGAGAAGTCTTAGTGAGAAAGCATCAGACAGACGATTTCCTCCCATAGGCCTATTGACTGTGCCATAGACATCCTTCCGGGGTAAAGCTTCCAAAACCAAAAGCTTATCCCATGACCCAAAAGGAATTGGGGAGCTACGAAATTCATAGACAAAACCTAGAGCGGAGCTTTATCCAACCGGCTAGACCTCGCGTGGGCGCCAGTGATGTTCGGGAAAAGAAAGATGGCTCCTTCGCCTTATAGTTGACTATAGAAACCTAAACGCGTAGTGCCGAAAACATATATCCCATGCCACTCATGAAAGATATGTTAGCACATTTAGCGAAGGGAAAATTCTTCACCAAACTGGACCTGCGAGAAGCCTACTACAGAGTTCGTATAAAAGAGGGGGATGAATGGAAAACCGCTTTCAACTGTCCACTAGGATGTTTCCAGTTTCGAGTACTGCCCTTTGGACTGCAGGGGGCGCCCGCAGTTTTTATGCAACTAATAAATGAAATACTCCATCAGCATTTGTTCAAAGGAGTTCTTGTCTACCTTGATGACATTCTTATCTATACAGAAACAATGGAAGAACATATTAAACTAGTAAGAGCTGTACTCAAAAAGTTATTATCTGCAGAACTATATTGCAAGCTATCCAAATGTGATTTCCATCAAACCAAAATAGACTACTTAGGGTATCGCATTTCAGCTGATGGGTTAGAAATGGATCCAGAAAAAGTGAAAGCTGTCTTGGAATGGGCCCCCCCACGCACACGCAAGCAACTCCAAAGTTTTTTGGGATTCGCAAATTTCTATCGTCAATTCATTCCCTCCTTTGCTCAAATTGCTTTACCAATCACTAACCTCTTGAAAACTAAAGGAGACACGAAACCCAAACCATCATTACCTCTCGAATGGACAATGGAATGTCAGGCAGCATTTGAAAAATTAAAACGACTCTTTGCCGCCGAACCTATTTTAAAGCACCCTGACATGGATGTTCCTTTTGTAATACAAGCTGATGCAAGTGATGTAGCAGTCGGAGCCGTTTTACTCCAAAACAATACTGATGGTAATCTACAACCCTGTGCTTTCACTTCTCGAAAATTGACTGAAACTGAAAGACGATGGGCTATTTGGGAAAAGGAAGCATTTGCAGTTCATTGGGCTCTACGAACATGGAGACAATTCTTAGAAGGTTCAAATCATCCTTTTGAAGTTTGGACTGATCACAAAAATCTAGAAGCTCTAAAGACTCCTAGAAAACTTTCACCTAAACAAGCCCGCTGGGCTCAATATTTTAACCGCTTTAATTTTACTTTACATTATATTCCTGGGGGGAAAAACTTCTTAGCGGATGCTCTCTCACGTTTGCCCCAATACAATTGCACTCGCTCCGAGGTGGTTCAACCAATACTTCCCGTGCAACAGTTGGCGGCCCCAGCAATAACTAGAAGCCACTCCAAAGCTGACCCCTCACTCCCAGATGAACTAACCAAGTCGTTTAAAGAGGCTTTAAACACCGATGACTGGTACTAGCATTCCCATGAATGCACACTCCGTGATGGACTAGCTTGGATTGGAACAAAACTATATGTTCCTCTATCACTCAGAGAAACCATCCTACAACGATGCCATGATGCCAAAATGGCAGGACATTTTGGATTTGTGAAAACTTTGCATCTTCTTAAAAGACAATTTTGGTGGCCAAGTCTTAAAAAAGACATTCAGGCATATGTAGCAAGTTGTCCCATTTGCGCATCATCCAAAAGGCCTCCGGGAAAACCTCCTGGACTACTTCAAACGGTAGCCAGACCAGGAACCCCATGGAAAGAAATATCCATGGATTTCATAGTGGAATTACCTGAAAGTTCAGGCAATACTGTTATTTGGGTTGTGACTGACCTTTACTGCAAACAAGTCCATTTTATTCCGTGGTCGAAAATACCCTCCTCAAGACTCTATAAAGTTGTTTACAACACATTTATAGACTAATTTCAGATCGAGGAGTTCAATTCACTTCTCAATTTTGGAAAGAATTTTACGACTCATTGGCTCTGCCACCGAGTTAGCTCTTCCATCATCCTCAAACTAATGGAAGCGTGAACGTCTGTGCACAGAACACCATGCAGCCTGCGCATGTTAACCAGCAAGACAATTGGGCAGATCTCTCTTTGCACGAAGTTGCCTACAACAACTCAATTCATAGTAGCACAGGATTTACTCCTTTTAAAATAGCTTCAGGTCAAGATTTTGTTCCTATCTCGAACTCCCAAAGGAAGAAACTACTGTTTCCTCTTTGTCAGAATGGATAGATCAAATACAAAGCACATGGAAAATGACTGTAAAGCGATCGGCGCTCACCGTGCGCATAAAAACAAGCAGATAAAAAGGTCCCTGAGAACAAATATCAAGTGCGATAGTTTATCTTTCCACCAAATATCTTCAAACCACTCAGAAATCTAAGAAGCTTGGACCCAAATATGTGGACCTTTCCCATAGTAAAATCATCAACCCGTGATGGTACAACTAGATTTACCAAAAACTTAGGAGAATCCACCCGTTTTCCATGTCAGTTTGCTGAAACCTGAACACACGTCTACTTTCCGTCCTAACCGTACACCCCCTCCTATACCAATTCTCATAGAGGGAGAACAACACTTTGAAATAAAAGAAATTTTAGATTCAAGAAAACATAGAAATAAAATTCAATATCTTATTTCCTGGAAACACTTCCCATTATCCCAAGCTGAATGGGTGAACAAAGAAGATGTTCGTGCATCGGAAAAGATAGCACAATTCTATAAAAAATATCCTGACAAACCCTAACTTCTCTTTTTTCTTTCTAGGACTGACGTCCTTGTTGCAGGAGGGCCGAATGTCAGCCTCCACTCCAGTCTTCATATGCTTTTGAATGATTATATCAGTAGATAGAATGTAAATGTTTATTTCTGTATTATAAACTCTTAAGGAAATGAGATGTATCATACCACCGTCCAGGGTAAGGGGAAGGAGCCTATTAAGAGTGTCGGCTGACATAACAGGGGAGAGGGATGATTAACGATTGAGTTTTATCAGCGCGCGCTTTTCTAACCGACGCTGCATTCCTAAATTGACTGACATCCAGAGACCTGTGGAAGAAGATTACCACGAGGGGCCGTGAAGGAGTTGGCATTGGACCAGACCAGCCTGACCTCCTGGAGGAGGAGGGACAATTGGGGGGATATGATATGTTAGCCATATTTTGTCTCAGTTCCAACTTTGCTTGGCTGCTATCAAGACTGTAAAAGTAAAAGTACTTGTTTTCATTCTAAATGAAGTCAAGGTGAATTCTTTCCTATTTATAGTCGGAGGTAGCCTGACATTATGCAACTAATCTTCTTTGTTCACCCATTCAGCTTGGGATAACGGGAAGTGTTTCCAGGAAATAAGATATTGAATTTTATTTCTATGTTTTCTTGAATCTAAAATTTCTTTTATTTCAAAGTGTTGTTCTCCCTCTATGAGAATTGGTATAGGAGGGGGTGTACGGTTAGGACGGAAAGTAGACGTGTGTTCAGGTTTCAGCAAACTGACATGGAAAACGGGGTGGATTCTCCTAAGTGTTTTTGGTAAATCTAGTTGTACCGTCACGGGGTTGATGATTTTTACTATGGGGAAAGGTCCCACATATTTGGGTCCAAGCTTCTTAGATTTCTGAGTGGTTTGAAGATATTTGGTGGAAAGATAAACCTTATCGCCCACTTGATATTTGTTCTCAGGGACCTTTTTTATCTGTTTTTTTTATGCGCACGGTGAGCGTCGTCGACTACAGTCATTTTCCATGTGCTTTGTATTTGATCTATCCATTCTGACAAAGAGGAAACAGTAGTTTCTTCCTTTGGGAGTTCGAGATAGGAACAAAATCTTGACCTGAAGCTATTTTAAAAGGAGTAAATCTACTATGAATTGAGTTGTTGTAGGCAACTTCAGCAAAAGGCAAGAGATCTGCCCAATTGTCTTGCTGGTAGTTAACATAACATCGCAGATATTGTTCTAGTACAGAGTTCGAACGTTCACAGCTTCCATTAGTTTGAGGATGATGGGAAGAGCTTAATCTAGCGGAGCAATGAGTCGTAAAAATTCTTTCCAAAATTGAGAAGTGAATTGAACTCCTCGATCTGAAATGATGCGATCAGGAACTCCGTGAAGTCTATAAATGTGTTGTACAAACAACTTTGCTAGAGTCTTTGAGGAGGGTATTTTTGAACATGAAGTAGGAAAATTTAAAGTTGAGGCAACATACAGCATATATTCAGTTACTGTAATTGGTTTAGGAAAAGAAGATATTTTAAAAAATAATCTTCTAAAGTAAACAATTTATATTTTTGGGTTTCAGAGAGTGAAAATCTAGATTGGACACATCTAGAGGTATCTGGAAGCCAAGAGCCATTTCTAGATGAATTTTCTACAATGCTTCAGATATATGTTGTCCACAGAACCAGCTCCACATTTGCATTCACATCACTCGGTTACTTAAACATTTAGACTGAACAGAAGGCTGGATGGATAGATGGATGGATGAGCTGGCTTCATTAAAAAGCATGTTACAGAAATATTGTGATGATTCATTTGCCGATGAAAGTCTACCATGAATGTGCAAATCAGCCCTGATTTTCACAGAGATAGATAATAAAATCTAAGATACAAGAAATTTACAGATTTGGCTTTTCTAATTCCTCAAGTATATAGTATTCCTAGGTAGTTTCGTGTTTAGACACTGAGTAGGTATTCATCTGCTTAGCTTCAGCAAAGTATGTCTTCAGATGATCCTCTGGGAATTATTTCAGAGCACACAGTTTGCACAACATAGCTGTGGTATATATCATGTCTGCAGAATATGAAGAAATCCATATTTTAATATTTGAAGCCCTGGAGCCACACAGCAATTCTGCACAACCTGATGCGATTTACTATACCAAACTCAGGCCCCCAGGGTCCTCCGAATCCTAGCTTTGCTACTGGCCTGGGATTAAAAAAAGCAGAGAAGCACAGTGTGTCCGCCTCCACTTTATTTTAAGTGTATTTTACTTATTGGAGTGTTTTACTGTTTTATTACTTAAAGGTTTTCTTCTTACTGAATGTCTTACATGATTTATGGGGAAGGGGGGAGGTTTTTACTGTTGCCAGGGTTAGGCTGTCATTTCAGGTGGAGGAGGAGATAGTCTTTCAAACAGAGGTTTGAAAGGGGCCGTGGTGGCTCAGGCTGTAAGATAGCCTGTTATTAAAACACAGCTGCCTGCAATTACTGCAGGTTCTAGTCCCACCAGGCCCAAGGTTGACTCAGCCTTCCATCCTTTATAAGGTAGGTAAAATGAGGACCCAGATTGTTGGGTGGGCAATAAGTTGACTTTATAAATATACAAATAGAATGAGACTATTGCCTTACACACAGTAAGCCACCCTGAGTCTTCGGAGAAGGGCGGGATATAAATGTAAATAAATTAAAAAAAAGGTTTGAATTGATTTGGCGCGTGAATGTAACGGGAGTTGCCTGCTTCGCATTCCATCCAGAAGATTGACAGAGGGAGAACATCAGAAGTGAAACAACACGTGGCCAAGGAAGAAAAGGACATTGGACTATGACTGTTTGAACTTTGGAGGGAGGAGGGTCCAAGAGAGGAAATACTTTTGTACAGTTATAATTACTTTCAGTTCTGGCTTTGCTTTCCTTGCAATCTGACGTGTTTAGTAAAAATTACCAATCTCTTCAAACTGATGGAGTTGGGTCTTTATTTTCTTAAACATTGATTGGAGGCAAGCTGACACAGTGATGCGATTGGTGCAATGTTTTAGGGCAGCAGTCAAGGGTCTCATTTAAACAAATAACATAACATAATAAGAGAGTTGGAAGGGACCTTGGAGGTCTTCTAGTCCAACCCCCTGCCCAGGCAGGAAACCCTACACCATTTCAGACAAATGGCTAGCCAACATTTTCTTAAAAATTTCCAGTGTTGGAGCATTCTCAACTTCTTCAGGCAAGTTGTTCCACTTATTGATTGTTCTAACTGTCAGGAAATTTCTCCTTAGTTCTAGGTTGCTTCTCTCCTTGATTAGTTTCCACCCATTGCTTCTTGTTCTACCCTCAGGTGCTTTGGAGAATAGTTTGACTCCCTCTCCTTTGTGGCAACCCTGAGATATTGGAACACTGCTATCATGTCTCCTCTAGTCCTTCTTTTCACTAAATTAGACATACCCAGTTCCTGCAACTGTTCTTCATATGTTTTAGCCTCCAGTCCCTTAATTATCTTTGTTGCTCTTCTCTGCACTCTTTCCAGGGTCTCAATATGTTTTTTACATCGTGGCGACCAAAACTGAATGCAATATTCCAAGTGTGGCCTTATCAAGGCCTTATAAAGTGGTATTAACACTTCACGTGATCTTGATTCTATCCCTCTGTTGATGCAGCCCAGAACTGTGTTGGCTTTTTTGGCAGCTGCTGCACACGGCTGGCTCCTATCTAAATGGTTGTCCACTAGGACTCCAAGATCCCTCTCACATCCCTCTCAAATACATGAGAGAGCCACCAAATGCAGCAAGGTTGGCCCATCCTATTTGGAAAGAACTGGAAGCACATATAAGATGTGATGGTAGAGCCAATTTGATCCAGTGGTTAAGGCACCAGGCTAGAAAACAAGAGAGCAAGTTCCCGCCTTAGCCATAAAAGCCGGCTGGGGGACTTTGAGCCAGTCGCTCCCTCTCAGTCTAACTCACCTCACAGGGTTGTTGTTTGTCTGTGTGTGGGGGGGAAATACAGGTAGTCATCGACTTACAACGGTTCACTTAGTGACCATTCAAACTTACAAAGTCACCGAAAAAAGTGACTTATGACCATTTTTCACACTTGCGACCGTTGCTGAATCATGTGACCAAAATTTGAATGCTTAGGCTTAGAATAACTTTATTGTCACTTTAGATGTAGATTAATTGGCATACATTAAAATGACATTTCATTGCATTCAGCTCTCAAAGGGTCACCAGCCCATAAACATGGCAAAGAAACAAACAAATAAATATTGTGCACAGACCCACATCTATTAGATGACACAATTGCTTGACAACTGGTTCCTATTTATGACCGTTGCAGTGTCCCCAGATCATGTGAACACACCTTTTGCCATCTTCTGACAAGCAAAGTCTATGGGGAAGCCTGATTCACTTAACAACCGGGTTACTCATTTAACAACTGCAAGGATTCATTTCACAAAGGTGGCAAAAAAAAGTCATAAAATGGGGAAAAACTCACTTAACAAATGTCTTGCTTAGCAACATAAATTTTGGGCTCCGTTGTGGTCATAAGTCGAGGACTTCCTCCTTAGGTGCTTTTTCAAAAAGGCCACTGGACTGTTTTTCTCCTTGAAGAAGAAAAAGAAGAGGTTTCGCTTCCCACCCAAGAAGCTTCACAACACCACAACGTACGTGCACACTTTCAACCTAAGACTACCCTAAGGCAGAAGCTTGCCCACCCCAAGGATAAAACACCTGGGCACAAACTGAGCAATGTGATATAGGCAATCCAATGCAGGGAGATTTCTGCAGATCTGTGCATTGATGAAATGAAACAACCACTTCACAAGCGCCTGGCACAACCTAGGAGATCAGATCCATCAGGACAGGATTCAGCAGTCTGTCTGCATTGGAAAGACCAAGGTCACCCTTATGAAGAGAGCAAACGCCACACTTTGCAAAGGGAAGACCATTGGTTTGAAAGAGGGCTAAAAGAGTCCATCTATGTCAGAATTTAACAACCCTCCCAGAAGGGGAGGAATAAGACACTAACTATCTGGTGTCTACAATGCAGACCAGCAATTCTAATCAGATTTCACAACCATTTGCACCAATGGTGAAATCCAATTTTTTTTACTACCGGTTCTGTGGGCCTGGTGTGGCTTGGTGGGCATGGCAGGGGAAGGATACTGCAAAATCCCCATTCCCACCCCACTCTGGAGCCAGCCAGAGGTGGTATTTGCCAGTTCTCTGAACTACTCAAAATTTCTGCTACCGGTTCTCCAGAACCTGTCAGAACCTGCTGGACTTCACCCCTGATTCAGGTGATCCTGAGGGCATCGATAAATCCCCCAAGTGGCCTCAACAGCTCCCAGAGAGAGTGCTAACAACTATCTGACTGCCAAGAGATATAACCATCCCCTCCGCCCTCCCATCATCCTCTCAGAACCTCCCATCCATCCCCCCCCATCCAGTCTCAACTGTCGGTACCTCTCCTTCCGTCCTCCCACCATCACAGCTGAGGACGTTTCTTGGACCGGGAGGCCAAGGATCCTCTTCCTGAAGGGAAAAAAACCCAGCCCGGTTGTCTTTTTAAAAAGCACCTTTGAGACAACTATGACCTGGGAGACTGAGAATCTCTATGGCCATTGAGGAGGAGAAAGGTGCGTTGGAAACGTTCCCTGAATTAGGTTACTTGTAAAAATAATCATGGCGGAATGGCAGCAAGCAAAGGCATGTGGGAATGTCATGGGAAATGGGAAAGACCTCGGGAGATGTGGCCAAGAGATCAATTATTAAGAAACAGTGTTGCCCGCAACTGGATAGTGGGTGGGACAAATGTGTCATAAGAGACCTTCCTTAGTTTCTCAGGTTGTAAAAAAGGCGGGGGGGGGGGAGAAGTGTATTTTCAGACTTGCAAGTTGGATGATGGCTTTACGGAGCAGACCAGATAGGAAACATGGCCAGAGGAACTCATTCTATTTTATAAGTTTAAAAGTACATCCCCCACCGGTCTCTGTTATAGTCTGAGAAACTGGGAAGGGTCTCTTCTGAACTTTTTGCGCAGTTCAGTATCCAGCTGTGGTCTGTGCTGACTCTTCTCTTAGTTTTTCCCATCTTTTGTCACCCTGCAGTACAATGCTTATGACTGGCTTCTTAATTCATAAATGTCAAAAGGAGAATATACAATTTCATTATCAGAGAAAACCAGAACTTAGGGTAATTTGGTGAAATGGGCAATTGTACAAATCGTATAAATTACAATAGCACTTTAACATATACTGATCCGTAATGCTTTTACAGCACTATCTAAGCAGTTTACAATGTCGGCAAATTACCCCCAACAAGCTGGGTCCTCATTTTACTGAGTTGCATGGAAGACTGAGCCACCTTTGAGTCTTTTCAGGATTGAACTCCAGGCTGTGGGCAGAGTTAGCCTGCAATACTGCATTCTAACCACTACATCACCAGGGGTTAAATAAATCCTCCACTGTATATATTTAAAATATTAAACTATGTAGATCTTCAATTAATGTTGTGGAACAAACAATGGGGAACAATGCAATACAATGCCACACTTTATGAAATGATTCATTTGTGGAAAACTCAGCTGAGTTTGACCTTACAAGATACAAATTATTTATTAATAACATTGGCTGATGAAGTAACCAAATGATAGAAGATTACACAATCAAAGAATTAGTACATAGTTCTACTTAGTATTAAGTTTAAACTATAAATAACATCTGCAGGTGTGCAACATAATGTAGAGATATTACATTTATACTAGGAATAGGGGCTATTTTTAATTGCATTGTGCAATTTAAGTACAAAGGTTTCTATTCAGACATCTGGTGCATGTTTTTTCAGGCAGAGCAAATCTGGACATCTTGAATTTGTCCTTTTACAATTTCCTATATCCTTGAGTATTTTCCTATAACCTTTCATCTTTTGATGCCATTCTGATTTATCCAAGTGTCCCTAGGTTTTAAGAAATGGGAAGATGGGCAAGCACTGTGCAAATAGGATTTTACAAAACTGACAAGAGGACAGAGTTGGCCTATTAAGCAAAACTACAAATATGGCCTGTCCCTTGCATAGACAGACTCTCCAAAGGTTTGTTTCTCAGGATGCTGAACTGAAGAACTACAATTATAGCTGTGCATAAGTAATAATGGCTAAACAAAGAAAGTTATATTAAAATATCTGCATTATAAAAAAAAAGAAAAGAGAATAACTAGTTTTGTGAAAAAAGCTGGAGAAATACGGCCCAGAAATTGATATCTGAACCTTAACCATAGTAGGTTTACTATGTAAAATTAAGTAGGGCTCTGTTTAAAAATAAAGGTAGTAGGAATGAACTGTTACTAATGTAGTAGCAGCTACTCTTTGGAATGAGGTATTCCCCCCCCCTCAAAGATCAGGGTGGCTCCAACCCTCCTAGTGTTTTGGGAGCCTTGAAGGCTTGGCTGTTTGCCCAGTCAGTCCCTTCTGAGCAGGGCTGAAATCTGAACCGGTTTATTATCAGTTCGCTGGCTGTGCATGCAAGGTGCCAAAAGGAAGCATGGGCTAAGTAGAACAGTGCGCGTGTGTGTGTGTGGGGGGGGCTGATCAGCTGTGGCACGCAATCTTTTTTTTTTACTTTTAAAAGCATTTTTTTTGCCTTTACATCTTTTAATAAAAGAACCTTTTGCTTCAACCAAATGGAGTTGAGGGTCTTTCTTTCCTAAGGGATCAGATTGAGGCAGGTCTGACAGCATCTGGCATAATGTGAAAAACATTGTCATGCATGGTAGACTTGTGAAAAAAACATTCCAAAACTAGGTACATTACATATGATACTGCAAATAATTTTTTGAAATAACATTTCAAATGAAACTGAAATGTTTCTTATTAAAACTTATAGACAATCACTAAAAAAAGGTTTCATGGACTATTATTTTTATATATCATAACTGCAGCAAGGTTATTATCAAGCACAGGAAAGTCAGGAAGTCCAGGCAATCCAAATGAATATAAAGATTAATTGCAAACTTATGTTCTCTCCAAGAATCTGACATAGTAACAGTCAAAGCAAATATGCAGGAGATAAGAGTCAATGGAATTCAAGGTGGGCTGTAATTAGATCTCTTGTGGGCATGAAGGGACTTGAGACTGATGACATATTTGATCCCTCCTTCAGGCTCGGCCTGGTCATCTTCTAGAGTTATTATATACACAAAGACAGAAGATGAATTATACTGTATGTTAGAAAGATCTACAGAAACAAGACAAAGAAAGGCTATCTAGGGAATGGTCAGATAAGTGAGGGCATAGTCTGCATAATGAGTGGAGGAGAAAGTGGTTGAGAAGGAACCCACTCTTGCTTCTCAGCCTGTAAAGGAGACGGTGGAATCTTTGTACTTTCAGACTTGCGGGATTCTGATAATGGAGCCTTACAGTAGAGCCAGCTCATCGGGTCACGATTCCTGTCCGGTGAATCTGGGATTGCTGACAAAATTAGGTCTTACATGTCTGATAGCAAGTATCTTTTCTCTTGGAACATCATAATTTAATTAAATGGGATCCACATATAAATTATATGTGTTTATTAATTATAAATTAATCTGAGATGGACACAACATTTTAACAATCAAGAGACAGTGGAGATGTGAATTATAGAATTTTGGTGTTAAGATTCCCATCCAATCTGATTCAACCATTCCACTTTCTAGGGTTTTGTTGTTGTTGTTGTTGTTGTTCAAATGGCAGCCTCCATTGATTCTATAGCGATTGTTAAGGTAACAAGAGAATAATTCCTTGTTTTGACAGGAATTCCTTGTGACTTCCTGGTTGGCTCCGTTGGCAATGGAGGTGATCTTTCTGGTCACCAACCTCTGGATCATGTTGGACTGCTAAGACAGCGACAATCAGCTGTCCAGCAGGTCTTCGGAGAAGAAGCGGTGGTGAGCAAAAGAAGCAGAGGTAGAGCTTCCCTAGAGCTCCTGGAAGATACCAGAGAACTTCAAAGTGCTCCAGATCTGAGGCTTTTTTCCTGCTCCGGCAGACCTAATTGCTGCGACCAACTTCCGGGACCAATTTTAACTTAAAGAAGATAATACCGGACTGAACAGAAACAGGAGAGCTCTAATTATAAAAGCAAGTAATTAATCAATTCCCTGTTATTTTTTTTTTTAAGTTTTGGATTTGACTTCAAAGTGAAAATGGCGATCGTTCTTTAATGAGCTACGAGTTGAAAACGAAAGTGTTACAATTTCGTTTGCTGTTTATTGCTGAAGGCCATTGGAATTTTTTTTTAAACATTGTAATGAGAAGGAGAAGAGATCGAGATATTGAGACTGATTTTAAAAAAAGACTTAAAAGGTTTATACGTAATATTAGCGGACCAATTTTAACTTAAAGAAGATAATACCGGACTGAACAGAAACAGGAGAGCTCTAATTATAAAAGCAAGTAATCAATCAATTCCTGTTGTATATTTTTTTTTTTAAGTTTTGGATCTGACTTCAAAGTGAAAATGGCGATCGTTCTTTAATGAGCTACAGTTGAAAACGAAAGTGTTACAAGTCTCACTGTCTGTTGTTTATTGCTGAGGCCAGCTGGAAATTTTTTTTTTAAACATTGTAATGAGAAGGAGAAGAGATACTGAGACTGGGAAAAAAAAGACTTAAAAGGTTTATACGTAATATTAAGTTAAAGAGAAATTTTAAGAGATGGCAGCACAATTAAAGTCAACTGCTACAAAAACTCCAGGAACATTAACACCGAGTCTCTCCAGCACATACAGCAGATACAAAATCACTAAATTTGGAAGCACTTCAGGATAACCTGAAAGAATTTATGAAAGAATCTCTTAACGATGTATGAATTGGCAAACTTCCCAGATAGAGGATAAGTTTAAATTAATTACAGAAGAAATGTCAGAGATGAAAAACAGATGTTAGAAATTCAGACTGGAAATAAAGAAGTTAAAGAAGGTTTGGTGTCAGCAGTACAGGGTCTGGCATCAAATGTGATTTTATTGGAGCAGGAAGTAGAAGAAATAAAGAAAGTTAATTTAAAATTGGAAAATGAGATTGAGGCAGTTCAAAGTAAAATGGATAAAGTTGATGATGAAATTGTTTTGGTACAATATAGAGCAATGGAACTTGCTTTACGAATCCGTGGACTAAAAGAATGTAAAAATGAGAATTTGAAGCAAATTTTTTCGGAGGCCTTTGCAGAGATTTTGGCAGTTCGGCCAGCAGATGTGGCATTTTATATTGATAAAATTTATCGTGTGAATTCCTGGATAGCAAGACAAAGAAATCTTCCCAGAGACATTGTTATTTATTTTACTACTAGAACAGTGAGAAATGAGATTTTACAAGCTTTTTTTAAAGGAGACAAGATTCAAGCGGCTGGCCAAGATATTTTAATACTAAAGGAAATTCCCCCCAAAATGTTGAGAGGTAGGAAGGAGTTTGCTTTTTTGGTGAACGAACTTAAAAAACGTCAAATTGAGTATAGATGGGACATCCCAACTGGTATAATAGTTTACTATGAAGGGAAAGCACATCGTCTTAATACAGTCAGTAAAGCACAAGAGTTTTATGCTTATGTGCTTAAGGCTGGAAGTCCACCATCTCCGGATGGTAGGAGAAAGGAAGGTGAAATTAAAGAAAAAGAAGTGATAGTAATGGAAGAAGACCGTTTACAAGTGTTGGATGTGTCTAAGATGGGATCAGAGATTCCAAAAGAGCCAAGGATGACAAGAGCAGCTGTCAAACGCAAGGAACAAGAAGAAAAGGCTCAACAGGCTCAATCTGCTATTACCAAGACGGAAACAGTGGGAGGAGCAAGGCCCAAAGAAAGATATGATTTGCGGCTGGTGCTTCAAAAGTTTCCGATTGCTGATAATGGCAATTAGACTTTATCTTGGAATGTCAATGGATTAAACTCACCACAAAGAGAAGAAAGATATTTCATTATTTGAAGCAATTTAAAATGACATTGTATGTTTACAAGAAACACATATTAGAACATTAGACCAGAAATATTTGATAAATTGAAATTGGGAATACATTTTGTTGCATCTGCTACAGAAAAGAAGAATGGACTAGTTGTTTATATAAAGAGTAATTTATCTGCAACATTAATTGAAGCGGATAATCAAGGAAGATATATTGCTATTGAACTTTTATTGGAAGGGAGAAAAATACTTTTAATAGGAGTTTATGCACCAAATCAACAACAAGAAAAATTTTATAAGTTTTTACATAAAAGAATAACATCTTGGGATTATAAAACTTATATATTAATGGGTGATTGGAATGGAGTGATGGATACCCAGAAAGATAAAAGAAGTCTTAGAAATATTTCCAATCGTGTAAAACTGCCAAAGGCATTCTTTGATTTGATGGAAGATTTAGAATTGAGAGATGTATGGCGAGAACGCAATGAAAAAGAGAGAGATTTTACATTTTTTTCTGACAGACATCAATCTTTTTCTAGGATTGATTTCATTTTAATTACTAATGATTTGTTTTTCAGAGTGAAGAAGACAAAAATTTGTTCTAGAACCTTGTCTGATCATAGCCCAGTATGGATTGAGTTAGATCGGGAAAAAGAGGCCAGGAGGTCGTGGAGGATGAATGAGAACTTGTTTAAATATGAACAAAATGTAAATGAATGTAAAATTCTAATGAAGGAATTTTTTTCTTTGAACATGGATAAAGGGACACCTATAGAGATAGTTTGGGACACCAGTAAAGCTTATATGAGGGGAATTTTATTAGAGATGAATAATAAATATAGAAATAGACTGCACAAAAGGTGAAAAGAACTAGAAGAGGAAATTAAAAGGAAGGAGCAGTTATTGGTAGGCAATCCAGGAGATAGTAAAACAAAAGAGTCAATAAATATATTAAGAGGTCAATTTAATATGTTAATGGCAGATCAGGTGGCAACTAATTTACAATATGTAAGACATAATTTGTTTAATAATTCTAATAAACCTGGAAGGTGGTTAGCATATTTATTAAGAAAGAAACAGAAACGACGTATAATTGATAAAATAGAATATATAGGTAAGGAAGTATATCAGCAAAATTTGATTAAAAAAGCTTTTTTAGAATATTATACTAAGTTATATTCTAGAGATGTGATTAGTGATAAAGATATAGATAGATATTTACAGGACCACGGTATTTTAGAAATTACAGTAGATCAAAGGAAGAGTTGAATCAATTAATTTCTTCAGAGGAAATAGTGTTTGCAATTAAGCAGCTTAAAGTAATAAAGCACCAGGTACAGATGGCTTGACAACTACTTATTATAAAAATTTACAAAATGAGATGATTGTACCACTTAAGGAGTTATTTAACAGAATACAAAGGGGAGGAGAAGCTCCTCCTTCATGGAGGACAGCTTTTATCTCATTAATACCTAAAGAAGATCGAGATGGTGTTAAACCAGAGAATTATAGGCCAATATCGCTTTTAAATACTGATTATAAGATATTTGCTAAGATACTAGCGAATAGATTGATGCCACTGATGAATCAATTGATTCATAATGACCAATCAGGATTTATTAAGGGGAGACAGATGAGATATAATATGAGACAAATTGTAAATTTACTTGAATATTTGGAAGGAAACAGCCAGGTTTCAGCAGCATTCCTCTTTTTGGATGCCGAAAAAGCTTTTGATAGATTGGATTGGCAGTTTTTGTTTAAAGTAATAGAAAAAATGCAATTTGGGGATTATTTTATTCAAGCAATTAAGGCTATATATCAAAAGCAAACAGCTCAAATAATAGTAAATGGTGAATTAACAGAATCTTTCAAGATTGAGAAAGGGACTAGACAAGGATGTCTCTTGTCTCCATTATTATTCATTCTAACTTTGGAAATATTATTGAGTAAGATCGTGGTTTAGATCGAATAAAAGGAATTAGAATTAAAATCAAGATTATAAATTAAGAGCGTTTGCAGATGATTTGGTTGTTTCTTTATCTCAACCAATACATTCAGCTGTATATTTGATGGAGACAATTGATCAGTATAGTAAGGTATCTGGGTTTAAAGTGAATCAACAGAAGACAAAAATGATAATTAAAAATATGAATACACATCAGAGGGAAGAATTAGAAAGAATAACTGGATATGAAGTAGTTAAAAAGGTTAAATACTTAGGAGTATACATTACAGCATCGAATGTAAAATTATATAAAAACAATTATGAGGTATTGTGGGGAAAAGTAATTAAAGAAATGGAGAAATGGAAGAAGTTACAATTATCATTGTTGGGAAGAGTGGCAGCTATAAAAATGAATGTTTTGCCTTGATTTTATTTTTGTTTCAAATGATTCCAATTTTGAAGAAAGATGCAAATTTACAAGAATGGCAAAAGGGATTAATAAATTTGTATGGAAGGGTAAAAACCGAGGATAAAGTTAAAAATAATGCAAGACGTTAGGAAAGAGGGGTTTAAAATGCCTAATTTGAAATTGTACTATGATGCAGTTGTTTTAACTTTAATTTCTGATTGGATTAATTTAACAGAGGAAAGGATTTTGAATATAGAAGGTTATGGTTTGTTATATGGATGGCACGCATATGTAATATATGACAAGAAAATTGATAAGACATTTAAGAATAATATGGTCAGAAGTGCGTTGTTGAGGATTTGGAAAAAATATCAATATAAGTTAGATGGAAAGATACCAATATGGACCATCCCCAGACATATGATAGAGAATATAAATATATTACAAAAAATGGAAGTTATCACTTACAAAGAGCTTTTGACTATGGAAAAAGGGAATTACAGTTGAAATCTAGGAGAAATTGAGGATGAAGGAAGAAATTATACATGGTTCCAGTATGGACAATTGCAATCTAGATGGAAAATAGATCAGAAAATTGGTATAAGGCAAAGTGATGATAATCTGGTAAAACAAATAAAAGATCAAGGTCAACAGCATATAAAGAGATTATATAATGTATTGGTTGAAATTGAATCAGAAATGGAGTTGTTAAAGATTGTATGGTAAAATGGGCACAATATTTTCAACAACCTATAATGTTACAAACATGGGAAAAAATTTGGGTGAGGAATGTTAAATTCATAAGCACAAAATTTAAGAGAAAATTTTATAAAATGTTTTATAGATGGCATTTAGATCCTAAAACTGTCATGTATGTATCCAAATGTGAAAGCAAATGTTGGAGATGTGATTGTGAGGATGCTACCTATTATCATATATGGTGGACTTGCAAAAAAGTTAAAGCCTTTTGGATTAAAATATGGTGGATTATGCAGAACATTTTGAAAAAGAAGATCAAGTTTGTTCCACAGTTCTTTTTATTAGGAATAATCTCAGATTGCACTGTTATAGAGACAAAACTGATTCTGAATTTAATAACTGCTGCAAGATTATTGATTGCACAATATTGGAAGAAAGAAGACTTACCTACAATTGGAGAATGGATTAGTAAAGTATCAAATTTAGCAGAAATGGCAAAATTTCTGCCTACTTGAAAGACTGTACACAAGAAAAATATATATTGGAATGGAGGAAGTGGATTGATTATATTCAAAATAAGTATCAGATTAAAAAATATCAATTAGTTTTTGAGTGAAGTTAGGAATTATTATGTATTAGTTTAAGAAAGAAGGGAATTGATAGTGTGATGGTGTGAAATGGAATATGTTTTATGTTATATTTTAGATTATGTTTGTTAGTTACAATACCCTGTATTCTGTTCTGGGAAGTCTCGGGGAAGGAGGCGGGAAGGGAAGACTATAAATTGATTGGTTGCCATTGTACAGAAATAATGGTAGAATTAAACAAGTTGAATGGTGTAATGTCGGACTGCTCGGCAATCACTCCGAAGGGAAAGGGTAAGGAAAGATGAGTAAAGAAGGAAGAAAGTAGGTAGGTAGGTGGGTAGGGAGGAAAGAAGGAGGAGAAGAAAAGATAGGAGGAGGAGAAGAAGGAGAAGATAGAGGGTTAGAAAGGATGGTAGTGAGAAGTGGGAAAGAGGAGGGAAGTAGGAAAGCGAGGAGAAGGTGGTGGGGAAGTTTAAGAAGGATGAGAAGGAAGAAAGGATTAAAGGGGGGAGTGGCAGTCGAGCAGCCCTGACTGAGTATAATTTGAGTATAGGACTGATTGTTGGATAAGTGATTGTATTGTACACTGGTCAAATTGTGGGAATTATTATGGAAAAATAAAAATTTTTGCGAGAATAATTCCTTGTTTTGATAAGAATTCCATCTATTAGAGCTCTCAATATTTTCTGTTGACATATAAGAATGGAAAATTTAGATTTAGATGTTCCAATGAGATAACTAGGGAGGTAAGTGGCTGAAATACTAAGATCCATGTACAAGAGGAAGTGGCCCACAGTTTCATGGGACCTCATCATCCTAGAGGAGAATATATTGGAGCAGCTGCTAAAGAAGCCTAGGCAGCTACTGTACATCAGGATTTGTCAATTGAGGATGCCAAACATGATGAAGGTAGCTGAATCAAAAGCAAGAGGCAATCTCTAGATCCTTCATGAAGAGCTAAGTCAGTAAAAGCATTGTCCAGACTCCTCTAGATCCGTTCCTGAAACCTCCTTTAATCTCCAGGAGGAGGAACTTTCCAGAAAAGAGAGGAAGTTGCAGAGAATTGCCTTTAGAACAGGGGTCTCAATCTTAGTAACTTTTCAACTCCCAGAGCAAAGCTGGCTGAGGAACTTTGGGAGTTGAAGTCCACAAGCCTTAAAGTTATAATGGAGACCTCTGCTAGAAGGTGTTTTGTCCAGCAGAGAATTTGGAAGGTTGTCTGAATTGACAGTGTCAATAAGAAATGGGAGCCTGATTGGCTCCTGTTTGGTACCATAGGTGATGGTGGCGATCTTCGATCGCCAACCTCTGAATTATGTGGAATCGCTAGGACAGCTTAAATCTGCCGTCAGCGGTAGAAGAGGAGGTGAGCTGCAGGTGGATAAGCAAGGAAGATATATTGCTATTGAGCTTTTGTTGGAGGGAAAGAAGACATTATTAATAGGAGTTTATGCTCCGAATCAACAAGAAGAATTTTTTTTCAAGTTTTTACATATAAGAATAGTATTTTGGGATTATAAATCATATATATTAATGGGTGATTGGAATGGTGTGTTGGACACTCGAAAAGATTCTAATGATTTGTACTGGAGGTTGAATGAGAATTTGTTTAAATATGAACAAAATGTAAATGAATGTAAAAAGCAAATGAAAGAACTTTTTATTATGAATATGGAAAAAGAGACATATAGAGATCATTTGGGACGCTAGTAAGGCTTATATGAGAGGAAATCTTATACAAATGAATATTAAATATAAAAATAAACTGCAGAAAAAGAAAAAGGAATTGAAAGAGGAAATTAAAAAGAAAGAACAGTTATTGATAAATAGCCCAGGAAATAGTAAAATAAAAGAATCAATAAATATATTAAGAGGTCAGTTTAACATGTTGATGGCAGATCAAGTAGCAATTAATTTACAATATGTAAAACATAATACGTTCAATAATGCTAACAAGCCAGGAAGATGGCTTGCCTATTTAATAAGGAAAAAACAGAAATCACGAACGATTGATAAAATAGAATATAGGGGCAAGGAAGTGTATCAAAAGAATTTGATTAAAAAAGTGTTTTTAGAGTATTATACTAAGTTATATACTAGGGATATGATTGATGATACAGAGATAGAAAGATATTTACAACAACAAGATATTTGTGAGCTTACAGAAAATCAAAGGGAAGAACTGAATCAATTAATTACTTCAGAGGAAATTCTGTTAGCAATTAAGCAGCTTAAAATCGGTAAAGCACCAGGTACAGATGGTTTAACAGCTGTTTATTATAAAAATTTACAAAATGAGATGGTTGAACCACTTAGAGAGTTATTTAATAAATTTCAAATGGGAGGGGATGTTCCCCCTTCATGGAGGACAGCTTTTATTTCGTTAATACCGAAGGAAGATCGAGATGGTATCAAAGCAGAGAATTATAGGTCTATATCACTTTTAAATACTGATTACAAAATATTTGCCAAGATACTTGCTAATAGATTAATGCCAGTGATGAATCAAATAATTCATAATGATCAATCAGGATTTATTAAGGGTAGGCAGATGAGATATAATGTGAGGCAAATTGTAAATTTACTTGAATATTTGGAACGAAACAACCAAGTCTCAGCGGCACTCTTTTTTCTGGACGCTGAAAAAGCCTTTGACAGATTGGATTGGCAGTATTTGTTTAAAGTAATAGAAAAAATGCAATTTGGGGATTTTTAATCCATGCAATTAAAGCAATATATCAGAAGCAAACAGCACAAATAATAGTAAATGGTGGGTTAACAGAAACTTTTAAAATTGGGAAAGGGACGAGACAGGGATGCCCCTTGTCTCCATTACTTTTTATTTTAACTTTAGAAATTCTTTTGAATAAAACACGTGGTTCTGATCGAATAAAGGGAATTAGAATTAAACATCAAGATTATAGATTAAGAGCTTTTGCAGATGACTTGGTTGTTACTGTATCTCAACCAATATACTCAGCTATTGGTTTAAAAGAAATAATTGGTCAGTATGGTAAAGTATCTGGATTTAAGGTGAATCAGCAAAAGACAAAGATGATAACTAAAAATATGAATGTACAACAAAAAGAAGAGTTAGAAAGAACTACGGGTTTTGAAATCGTTAAAAAGGTTAAATATTTAGGAATATATATTACAGCTTCAAATGTCAAATTATACAAAAATAATTATGAGGTATTGTGGCAGAAGGTATGGAAAGAAATGGAGAATTGGAAGAAGTTACAACTAACCTTGCTGGGAAGAATAGCAGCTATAAAAATGAATGTTTTGCCCAGGTTTCTATTTTTGTTTCAAATGATACCGGTACTTAAGAACGATATCAAATTACAGGAATGGCAAAAGGGGGTTAATAATTTTGTATGGATGGGCAAAAAACCAAGAATAAAATTAAAAATAATGCAGGACACAAGGGAAAGGGGGGGGTGTCTTAAAATGTCTAATTTAAAATTGTATTATGAAGCAGTTGTCTTATCATTAATTACTGATTGGATTAATTTAACTGAGGAAAGAGTTTTGAATATAGAAGGTTATGGATTGTTATATGGGTGGCATGCCTATTTATTATATGAAAAGAAAGTTGATAAAATATTTAAAAATAATATAATTAGAAATGCATTATTGAGGGTCTGGAGGAAATGTCAATATAAATTAGATGGAAAGATTCCAATATGGGCAATCCCGAGACACATGATAGAAAATATAAATATATATCAAAAGATGGAGGTAGAAAGAACTATAAAGAACTCCTTTGTATGGAAAAGGGGGAATTACAATTAAAATCCAGAGAAAAGATGGGGGAAGAAGGGAAAAATTATACATAGTTTCAATATGGACAATTACAAGCTAGATGGAAATTAGATCAAAAAATAGGTATTAAGCAAACAGGATAATTTGTTAAAACAAATGAGAGATCAAGGTCAACAGCATATTAAGAGGTTGTATAATGTATTAGTAGAAATAGACTCAGAGACTGAATTGGTTAAGGATTGTATGATTAAGTGGGCACAAAATTTTCAGCAACCAATAATGTTGGAAACTTGGGAAAGAATTTGGGTGAGGAATGTTAAATTTACACAAGCGCAAAATATGAGAGAAAATTTTTATAAGATGTTTTATAGATGGCATTTAGACCCCAAAAAGTTGTCATGTATGTATCCTAATGTACAGGCTAAATGTTGGAGATGCGATTGTGAAGATGCCACTTATTACCATATATGGTGGACTTGTAAAAAAGTTAAAGCATTTTGGATTAAAGTATGGTGGATCATGCAGAACATTCTGAAAAAGAAGATTAAGTTTACTCCACAGTTCTTTCTACTAGGAATAATTATGGATTGTACAGCTATAGAGACTAAACTGATTTTGAACTTAATAACAGCCGCAAGACTTTTGATTGCTCAATATTGGAAGAAAGAAGAAGAATAGAATAGAATAGAATAGAATAGAATAGAATAGAATAGAATAGAATAGAATAGAATAGAATAGAATTTTATTGGCCAAGTGTGATTGGACACACAAGGAATTTGTCTTGGTGCATATGCTCTCAGTGTACATAAAAGAAAAGATACGTTCATCAAGGTACAACATTTACAACACAATTGATGATCAATATATCAATATATATCATAAGGATTGTCAGCAACAAGTTATAGTCATACAGTCATAAGTGGAAAGAGATTGGTGATGGGAACTATGAAACGATTAATAGTAGTGCAGATTCAGTAAATAGTCTGACAGTGTTGAGGGAATTATTTGTTTAGCAGAGTGATGGCCTTCGGGAAAAAACTGTTCTTGTGTCTAGTTGTTCTGGTGTGCAGTGCTCTATAGCGTCGTTTTGAGGGTAGGAGTTGAAACAGTTTATGTCCAGGATGCGAGGGATCTGCAAATATTTTCACGGCCCTCTTCTTGATTCGTGCAGTATACAGGTCCTCAATGGAAGGCAAGTTGGTAGCAATTATTTTTTCTGCAGTTCTAATTATCCTCTGAAGTCTGTGTTTTTCTTGTTGGGTTGCAGAACCGAACCAGACAGTTCTAGAGGTGCAAATGACAGACTCAATAATTCCTCTGTAGAATTACCTACAATTGAAGAATGGACACTCAAAGTATCAAATCTGGCAGAAATGGCAAAAATTTCTGCTTATTTGAAAGACTATACACAAGAAAAATATATTTTAGAATGGAAAATGTGGATTGATTATATTCAAAATAAGTATCAGATAAAAAATATCGAATAGCATATGAGTAAATTTAGGAAATATTTTGTATTAGATATATTTCTGAAAGAGAGGGGAATTGAGAGTGTGATTATGTGTGGAGTGACTAGAGATTATAATTTAAGATTTATTTTGGATTATGATTGTTAGTTTTGATACCCTGCATTTTGTTCTGGGAAATCGGGGGTAAGGGAGGGAACTGGGGGTTGAGGGTAGAGGATGGAATGATGGTTAATGTACAGGGATTATTGAAGATGTATAAATATAATTAATGTAGGGTCGGGTCTGCCCAGCTACCATTTTAGAATGGCGGGGAGGGAGAAAAGAGGAGAGAGTAGGAGGTAGGAAAGAGGAGAAGAGGGGTAGAAGAGGGAGAAGAGGAAGGAAGAGGGGTAGAAGAGGGAGAAGGAAGGTGTAGGGTGGAGGGAGGAGAGGATGTAGATAAGAGAAGGGGAGGAAGGTTTGGAAAGTAGAAGAAGGTAGAAGAGGGAAGAGAGTTAAAAGGAGGGAGTGGTGACTAGGCAAGCCCGACTAATTGTATATGACTGTACATTGGATGAGTTGTTGGATATGAATGTAAAAATAAAACTTTTTTATAAAAAAAAAAAAAGAAAAAAGAAAAAGAAAAGAAATGGGAGCCTTAAAGTTGATCATTCACTGTCCGGAAAAGCTTCTTTTATGACCTAAGCTGTGACACTCAACTGGGGTAGGTCACAATGGTGTTAACTGTCAGCTTTGGAAGCCATTCTAGGCCGGAAGCTTCTGTGCTGCCACTTTCTCCTGTGTGGGAAAGTAGGAGGGGGGATTTAGTAGAGGGGTTGCCATTAGACATCATAAGATTCTTCCTGTCAGTCAAGGTCAGGCCAATCCTGCATCTGGAGAAGGAGTGGTCGGAGTAGTGTCTCAAGATGGGACGGTTGGAGCATGTCATCGGCAGAGGAGTCAGGGGATGGTTTTGATTTACTGAGGTTAACTTCATCACCATGCATGTCTTTGACCATGCAGAGTAGGGGTCTCCAAACTTGGCAACTTTAAGACTTGTGGACCTCAACTCCTAGAATTCTGGGAGTTGAAATCAACAAATCTTAAAATTGTCAAGTTTGGAGACCTCTGATGCAGAGAAACACCCAGAGGGAACCCAGAGCACTTGGAAGGGCACCAACCCAAGGAAAGCCAACCCTACACACAGAGTGAAGTCTAGTACTCCAACGGTGAAGCTTCCTTCTTCTTTTTTTTAAATTGAAAAAGTTTTACAAAACTTTTTTCTCTCCCCCCCCCCGTTTCCTCCCCTCCCCCCAGCAACCCCTCCCCCCCCAACTTCCCAGAACAAACACAAGGTATAGATGAAGCTCCCTTCTTGAAGGATGTGATATGGGCAACAGGAGATATCCTGGGTAGTGGTGGTGAACAATTTTCTTTTTTCATTCTAATTGCTCTTTCACAATTAAGACTTTTGAGGGGGGAAAGGCAGAACAGGGAACTAGGAAAAAAAGGGAGGGAAAGAAAAATACTGGAGAAAAGGAGAACGTATCAATCAATAAACAGAGTTATCAATTAGCATGAATGAGAAGTTCAGGATTTCATTAGGGAATTGATTTAATGAATTACCTGAATGGAGTATATTAAGATTTTTTTAAAAAGAAGCAGATTCTATAAGCAAGATGTTAATATTGATATTGTATATTACAATTCATTGGAGAAGTGCATATAAATGTATAGAAAAGAAAAAAAATCAGTAAAACCATTCTTAAAAATTGCTCAATTTCAAATTCCATCCTATCTGAATTTGATTTTTTTCTGATGATACAACTAAAATCCATAATTCTCCCTTTCTAATACCTGTATTTCCCTTAGATTGTACTGCATAATCTATAAGAGTGATGCATTTATATCATTTGGTGCCTTTACCTTATGTATTTTTTAATGTTTTTATGGGTATCCAAGGAAGAATTATAAAGAAGGGCGCAAAGTACATACAAAGATTTGCAGGGAATGGATTTCCAGGTTTAGTTATTCAGATTAGAATTCTAGGTATAACAGGTTCTACAACTACTATCTTCATGTTGGGTGAAAAATATTTTCCTACTTCAACTTGAAGGCTTAGGTTGTAAGGATAGTACAATATTGGATTCTTCATTTGCTTCCTTTTTATTTTGGTATGCATCAGTCACAAAAATCAAGTATTTTTATTATTGTAATGACCTTTTCCAGGAGGAAAGGACAGAGAAACTGAGCATCAATGAGTCGAGGGCAATGCCAAGAAGGTGACTGCTGGAACAAAGACAGGTTTGTCAGAAACTTTCAGAATGCAAGATTGGCAAGATTGTAGCTGATAGACCATAGTCAAGTGACTCCCTCCTCCTCTGTCCAAAAGCATTTTCATAGCTGAAATTAAATTGCATCCAGTTTTGGTTGCCACGATGTAAAAAAGATGTTGAGACTCTAGAAAGAGTGCAGAGAAGAGCAACAAAGATGATTAGGGGACTGGAGGCTAAAACATATAAAGAACGGTTGCAGAAACTGGGTATGTCTAGTTTAATAAAAAGAAGGACTAGGGGAGACATGATAGCTGTGTTCCAATATCTCAGGGGTTGCCACAAAGAAGAGAGAGTCGGGCTGTTCTCCAAAGCACCTGAGGGTAGAACAAGAAGCAATGGGGGGAAACTGATCAAGGAAAGAAGCAACTTAGAACTAAAGAGAAATTTCCTGACAGTTAGAACAATTAATAAGTGGAATGACTTGCCTGCAGAAGTTGTGAATGCTCCAACACTGGAAATTTTTAAGAAAATGTTGGATAACCATCTGACTGAGATGGTGTAGGGTTTCCTGCCTGGGCAGGGGGTTGGACTAGAAGGCCTCCAAGGTCCCTTCCAACTCTGTTGTTATATTATATTGTATTAAATAAAAAGTCTTGGGAGGCCGTGGAAAATCTTTGGAAAAGGGAAAACAGAGCCCAGTGCAAAGAATTATCAGGTTATTAAGCCAAACCCTGTGTACACCAGGGTCTCAGCCTTGGCAACTGTAAGGCTTGTGGACTTCAACTCCCAGAATTCCTTAGCTAGCAAAGTTGGCTGAGGAATTCTGGCAGTTAAAGTCCACAATTCTTACAGTTGCCAAGGTTGAAGACCCTGATGTACACAACTGTATCTGCTCCCCTTTGTGACATGACTGTGTTTGCTTGAGGCACAATCCGGGTCATTGGCGCAGCCCACTTCATAAAAGTCCACTTCACCATCACATGTGCCACTAGCTCAACCTCCATATTTAATATGCTTAATTTCAAGACACTGAATTTGAATGCTACCTCTTTCTTCGTAGGGAACTCCAAAAGGGTTGACATAGTATAAACCAAAGATGGATTAGTAAAGGACTGCTGGAAAGAAAAGAAAAGTTTACTGGAGAACTTGAGGAGGAGGACAGCACATTTGAAGCTTGAAACCCTCTGAGCCCGAGGACTGAAGTTGGCTGATGTCTGGAAAATAAACCTACCTGAAGATGGTTGATGGACACTGCATAGAAATCCATGAGCTGAACTCAGGAATGGATGCAGTGCGACAAAGTGCTTGTGGGCAGTGTGGATCATCCCAGAGCGGAGGTAGGCTCCAGGGTGCGTGTGTGTAAATGGCAGTTCTAAAATGTGGTGACAGAGAGAAGTGTCATGCAGGCTTAGTCTGGTATGGTTGCAGTATGGAAGGATAAACCCTAACCCTAATCCATACCACATTTCAGACATCAATAGAATTGAACGTGTCCAGAAATACTTTAAAAGAAGAGTTCTCCACTCCTCTGAATACAACAAAATACCTGATGCCACCAAACTTGAAATCTTGAATTTAGAAAACTTAGAACTCTGCCGCCTTCGGCATGACCTGAGTATAACTCATAAAATCATCTGCTACAATGTCCTTCCTTTCAAAGAATACTTCAGCTTCAACCACAACAATACGAGAGCACACAATAGATTTAAACTTAAAGTGAACCGCTCCCATCTTGATTGTAGAAAATAAGACTATAGAAACAGAGTTGTTAATACCTGGAATGCACTACCTGATTCTGTGGTCTCTTACCAAAATCCCCAAAGCTTTAACCAAACACTATCTACTGTTGACCTCACCCCATTCCTAAGAGGTCTGTAAGGGGAGTGCATAAGAGCACCAGCATGCCTACCGTTCCTGTCCCAATATTCCCTTTCGCTGTATCCAATTCCTATGTTTATTTCATGCTTATACTTATATATATTGTTGCGTTTGACAAATAAATACATAAATACATAAATACATAAATACATAAATACATAAATACATAAATAAATAAATACATAAATAGATATTGAAAGAAAAACTGGATATTCATGGGGGAAAATAATGAAACAAAAATAAAAATGAATTTTGGCTGGTGGATATCTTTGGGACATGCAGATTTCAGATGTGCAGGTAACCACAGCTATCTATGCTTTCTTTGCAGCATGCCTCTTGACACACCAAGTTCTTCTACGAGGGAAGATGGGAATGGAGCATTGATGAACAGAGAAAAATGGTCAAACTTGCGATGGCTAATAGAAAGGCAAGTTTACTGGAAAGTTTCTAAGTGGGATGGGAAGATTGTAGCTACTGTACCGTCGTCATGTAGTTTCCTTCCACTATGTACTCCCCCGAGCTGTTCTCTCAATTTGAAAGTTTGCAAAGAAGTGTATGGAATTATCCCCACCACCATTGAGTTATAGAAGATACCATTGTGTCCTGGAAGGAATCAGGCTGTCCTGTCTATAGGCAAGAAGAAACCCAGTTGTATGGAAAGACATGGAGCTAACCCAGTCCGTGAGCTGGCCCCCTGCATACAGCCATTTCATCGATTGATTGTTGAGGTGTAAGCAAGGTGGTGTCGATGCTTAACCCTCGATACCATTTTTTCCTCTGAAATGAAAGAAAAGTTTTGGAAAGCCCTATTGCTGCTTGAATCGGGCCGATGTCCTTGAGAAGTCTGTCCATTTGCATAGCTGATTTCTGATTTCTGCAGGCACCACAGTGCCACAGTCTTGCAGGTTTCAGGTTAGCCTCCATTTAGTGGCATCTGAGCGGCGTTCCCCAGCCCATCCCGATCTCTGCCGAAGGTTGAGGTTTCTTCTTGGGGACAGGATTAGGACAAGTTTAAGTGGACCTTTGAAAGAGGGTTTCTCGGAAGGGGAAGGGGCTATTCCTGCTAAAATGGGGATGTTTGACCGGTCCCCCAGAGGAAGCGAGCCCTATTCTGAATCTGCTCCATAGGCTCATGAGGAAGTTTTTGCAAAGCAAAGCTAGCAACTTGCCTCCAGGGAGCTGTAG
Organism: Ahaetulla prasina; assembly: GCF_028640845.1. NCBI lineage: Eukaryota > Metazoa > Chordata > Lepidosauria > Squamata > Colubridae > Ahaetulla > Ahaetulla prasina. The sequence goes on along the minus strand of NC_080549.1, from coordinate 30,112,023 downwards.
CCCAAGTATATCCCTTTTCCATCGCTTGCTCTTTATTTATTTTTTTGTCCCCCATTTCTCATTCTAAGGGCAGTCCTCCTCCCAAGGCTCAGGGATACAGGGTAAAACCCTCCCAGAAGGTCCTTGGAATCGTTTTCCAATACCAGCCCCGAACACCACCGAGGGAGGCCATGGAACCTCTTTGCAAAAGAGAAACAGAACCTGGTTCCTAGACTTACCTGGTTCTTAAGCCAAACTCCATGGACAGAGCGGTATCTGTTCCCCTTCATGCCATGATTGTGTTTGTTCTGGCCACAGTCAGGGCCATTGACAGCTCACAGAACTAAAGGCCCACTTTACATGCAGCACTAGCCAATCCAGCCTGGGTAAGGTCTCCGTCATTCATGTCCTTTCTTTGCAGAAAGTTTCTTCGGCCAGTTTCTTCAGAAGGGAACTTCTTCAGCAACTAAAGTCAACTCAGAGGAGCCCAAAGGTGGAGCAGAAGAGACGGGATTGAAAGGCAAGTTCTCTAGAAGACTTGCTGAGTGGAACAGCTCATTTGCAGCATGTACCCTCTATCCACCATGGCCTGAAGCAGGCTGACGTCCGGAAGACGGACCTAGCAAAAGCTGGCCGATGGACGCTGTGTAGAAATTGATGAATCGAAGCCGGTGCATGATTGTGAATGGATGGAGTGTGACTGTGCGTGCGGATGGGTGGTGTGGAACATCCCAGAGTGGATGCAGCCCGCAGTGTGCTTTTGTGTATGCGTCTGAGTTAGTGAATGTGTTCATGGTGAACGAGAGAAGTCTGGCGTCGGCTCAGTCTGATGCGGGGCAGCATGCGAGTATAAGCCCTAGGCCCAGCTTCGCGGGGTCTTGTGGTGCTGCGAATGGAGATAAGTGTCCTTAGGAGGCGGAATGAAAGGAAACCGGTGGATATTCATTGGAGGAAACCAGTGGAATTTGGCAGCGGTTGCTGAGGTACCGTGATCCGGACTGAGGCTGGGGGATGTCTTTGGGAGATGGAGATAGTGAATAAGAGGAAGGGCCCTCTGTACTCAACATGCAGTACTCAACAGAACTACATCCAGATGGAGGGAATTTAGCAGTGGGGTACTCTAAGGTTCCATTTTAGGCCCAGTGCTCTCCGATATCTTCATAAACAATGTAGATGAGAGAATTGAAGGGGCGCTCATCAAATTGACAGGCAAATTTGACAGATAAAAGTAAAGGTTTACACCTAGGTAAGAAAAAGCAACTGCGAAGGTATCCACCGGGTGAAACCTGACTTAACGTCAGTAAGCAAAAGAGGGAGCTTGGAGTCGTAGTGACCAATCACTTAAATATGAGACAACAGTGTGCGGACGCAGGGAAAAAAAGCCAATGCAATCCTAGGATGCATTAATAGATGGATAGAATCAGGATCAGGTGTAGCTCTAATACTGCTTTTCAAAGTAAGACCAGAATTGGAATACGGTCAGCACAATACAGAAAAGATGCTGACACTCTGGAAAAAATGCAGAGAAGAGAAAGAAAAATTATTGGGGGTGGCAGTGTTTGGAGGCTAAAACGTAGGAAGAATGCTTACAGGATTAGACTATGTCTAGTCTGATGAAAAGAAGGATCGGGGAGGCATGATAGCACTAAACCCATGGAACGGTTTGCCTTCAGAGGTTGTGAGTGCTCCATCACTGAAGGTTTTCGAAAAGAGAGGACAACTGTTTGTTTGAAATAGTATAGAGTCTCCTGCTCGAGCGGGGGGTTGGACTAGAAGACCACTGAGGTCCCGTAGAATTCTATTATTCTGTATTTTATGAGGAGGCTAGTAGAATTTGGTAAGAGTTGCTGAGGTCCAGTGTTCCACAAGGAGACTGGTGGATGTCTTTCACAGAGGAAGACGGTAGATAAGAGCGAGGGCCATTTTTTGGGATGGAGCCATCTCACCCCAAAGACTGACGCCGGCTGATGTCATTGAGACAGACCTAGAAAAAATGGAAGATGGACGCTAAGTGGAAAACCCTGAATAGAACCTAGGGCGTGATTGTGAATGGATGGAGTGTGGCTGAGTGTGCGGAAAGGCGGTGTGGAACATCCCAGAGTGGATGCAGCCCGCAGTGTGCTTGTGTGTATGCGTCTGAGTTGTCGAATGCGTTCGTGGTGAATGAGAGAAGCTGGCGTCGGCTTAGTCTGATGCGGGGCAGCACGGGAGTATAAGCCCTAGGCCCCTTCGCGGGGTCTTGTGGTGCTGTGAATGGAGATAAATTTCCTTATGATGCGGAATGGAAGGAAACCGGGGACTATTTATCGGTTGAAGCTAGTGGAATTTGGCAACTGTTACCAAGGTACAGTGATCCGGACTGAGGCTGGTGGATGTCTTTGGGAGAGGGAGACGGTCGATAAGAGTGGCCTCCTTGGCAGGTGAGGGGGCTCTCTCAGGCCTGGCTTGATCTCCATCTGAGGAGGCCTCGGAGGCATCCTGACAGTCGTCTTCTGGGCCAAATCGGGCAGCACCAGCTCTGGAGGCTGAACCTTCTTCCTGACCTCGGTGGAACTGGGGAAGACATCACAATCAGAGGCAAGACCTGCGTGGTTCACTGAGTGGCTGATGAAATGGATGGGAGTCAGAGAAGAGGACTTCCTGGTTGCCCTACCGATGCAGGTCATTATTATTGATCTGTGGACGGGACTCCTTGCTGTCCTTCTTCAGGTAGGGCAACTTTTTCAGCATATGATCCATCCTGTCGAGAAGAGTGAGTGGAACTGGCAGGAGATCCTATCAAGAAAGGAGAAGGTTTGTAACTCCAGATTGAAAGGAGGGGTCCTTGGTTCTCCCGTCTGTCTGTCTGTCTGTCTGTCTGTCTGTCTGTCTGTCTGTCTGTCTGTCTGTCTATCTATCTATCTATCTATCTATCTATCTATCTATCTATCTATCTATCTATCTATCTATCTATCTATCTATCTATCTATCTATCTATCCTATTCATAAAAAGAATTTCCCCTAGGAGAGGCATATGAATAAATGATTATTTACAATGTCTGTACTTTTATTCAACTCCCTTCATCCATTCAAAGATCATTAAATCGATCACGGTCCCAGGGTGACCTGGTTTATGACTGGCGCAACTTACCACCTCTAAGGCCGGGCTCATTCATGGCCAAAAGTTAAAAGGATTGTGTCAGCCTCCGCTTATTACTTTAAGTGTTTAGTTACATAGTAGGGTGATTAACTGTTTTATTACTTAGTTAAGTGTTATTGCTTACTTAAATGCTTTATTGCTACTTTGTTGTCATCCATGGAATAATGGGGTAGTGGCTCTTTAAGAACGCTTCGGCTGCCAATTGAATAGAAGAGGATTCAAACAGAAAGAGGCGTGCTGGCATTAACGAGCACTGCATGCGAAACATACCAGACAGAAGACAGACAGAGGAATAACATCGGAAGTAAAACACTACGCGGCCCAAGAGGAGAAAAGCATTGGACTATAACTGTATGACCTTTGGAGGGAGGAGGGATGAATGAGGGGATATGCCTCTGTAAGTCACACCCAATTTCAGTTCTGGCTTTCTTTTCTTGCAATCAGTCGTACTCCGTAAAAGTACCTTTTCTCTAAATCCAAATGGAGTTGGGGTTTTCTTTCCTGGATATTGACAGAGGCAACCTGATAGATTAAGAGATATTAGGAGGGGACCAGTGTTCGGCCCCCTTCTGCCTTAAAAAACTAAGTTGACAAACATTGCGGGCTTTCCAAATGCGATCCTGGGATCCAGAAGGCTTTTATTCAATGCTCCATCTGTGTGGATAATAATGAGCATCTTTTTGGAGGACATTAGATCTCCCCCCAGGGGAGCGTTCATCTCTTTGCATCTACCCTACTCTAGGCGTTCCTATTTCTGCTGGAAGACGACCAAGCGTGGAGATGTTCCAGACATCGTTGATGGTTGCTACCCTTCTCCATTGGCACCTGTGGCTCTGTGACCTTCTCGTGGAACCTTCTCCTCTCTCTGAAATTAAATTGTCCTGACTTTCTTCAGGGCCTGTTTCCACGACGTTCCTTTGTGGCTCCAATCTTGATTGTAGAAAATATGACTTCAGAAACAGAGTCATTAACACTTGGAACACAGTACCTGACTCTGTGGTCTCTTCCCAAAATCCCCAAAGCTTTCACCAAAGACTATCTACTATTGACCTCACCCCATTCCTAAGAGATCTGTAAGGGGCGTGCATAAGAGCACAAGCGTGCCTACCTTTCCTGTCCTAATGTTCCCTTTGGTTGCATCCAATTTCTTATAGTTATTTCATGCTTATACCCAGGAGTGAAATGCTTCCTGATCGGATTCGGTTCGCGCGATCCGGTAGCGATGGTGGCTGCTGGTTTGGAGGACTGGTAGCAAAAATCCCTGGCCCCGGCCCCTGCCTCTGCTGAGCCCCACCATCAGCAGAGGGTTTTTTTTTATTTTTAAAAGAAGGTTTTGCTTCAGCATGCCTTTAAAAGTAAAAAAAAGCCTTTGAGGATCTTGCCCCTCAGCTGAGATCGGCAGAGCCTTTAAACTTAAAAAAAAATGTAAAGGCTATTTTCGGGAGGGAAATTCCTCCAGTGGAAAACAAAATAAATAACTGCAGTGAGCCTGGATTGTTGGGTTTTTTGGCTCCTGTGTTTCTTTCCACAGATACTGGTGTCAGGAGTGGGATTCACAATCTTCTATCTGCCACCAGGGACAAGAGCTGGGGCAGCCCTATAGGGTGAGTGCTGTGAGACTGAGCCCATAACCCTTCCCACTGGCACTTAAAGACCCCATTTAGGAGTGTGTGTAAGGCTGTGTCTAAATGTCTCTTGTGGCTGGGAGGTTTGTGGGGTGTTTGTGGCCCCTTCCGTCCCAATTCTCAGCCGCCTTGGCCCTGCTGTGAGCTCAGCTGAGCGATGGCCGGAGGTGTCCAGGAAGCCAGGGGGGATTTGGCTTTGTGGAGTGAGTGTGACCCTCTGTGTCGAAGAACGGAGACTGACCCAGATGGAGGCTTGGTTCAAAGACCCTTTTTCCTGTTGTCTGAATGGAGGAATTCAGCTGATCCAAGCAGGGAGAGAAGTGGACAATGGTGCTCAGGCAGGGTGTCAGGGATCCAACTGATGCCCTAATTAAATCAGGAGTCTCAAGCTGAGCTTCAAAAGAAATCCAGTTGTTTATTTAGGAGCTTCATGTAAGCATGGAGCAAGTGAAGCCAACTGTGACCTCACTTAATTCATGCCTTGGCTCTGACCCTGTTTTTCCCTCCCCCTCCCAAGGTATCTCATCAGTCACATTCCCCAACGAAGCAATTTTGCAGGTTGTAGAAGTCACTCCCTCCAGCCTTTCTGGATCTCCATGGAGATGGCCTTGATGGCTGGAATATGCTTTGTTTTGACTGAGGGGCGAATTCCTTGATACAGCTGAGAGGCTCGGTTCCCCATCCCCCTGCCTATGGCAACTCCAGAGCAGGTCGGGAATGTTTCGCAAGTTGACACAGACTCTGCTTGGGGAAGGAATCTTTCCCAAAGAATCAGGGAAACCTGCTGTGGCCCGGGGCTGGGAGGGGGTCCGGTGCCTCCACTGGTGCCCCCAAAGGCTACAAAAAAAGGGAGGCTGTGAAATTGGAAGGGATGATTAAAAAAAACCTCTTCCTCCTTGTGAGAAGAGAAATTCCTGTATCTGCACAAGGCCGTGACAGATTCCATGCAAACAGAAGCAGGAAAGCTGGTTTAATATTTGTTAGATTTTTCCCAGTGTTTTATTATTTTTTCAAATAACTGAAGGAGGTGAACATGTCCAACTCTTCTTCTTCTTCTTCCTCTTTCCCCCACAACAACAGCCCTGTGAGGTGGGCTTGTCTGAAAGAGAGTCTCTGTCCCGAGGTCAGCAAAGAGGCTTTCAGGGCTAAGGCAGGACTTGAACTCAGGATCTCTTGCTTCCTAGCCTGCTGCCTTAACCATTGTGAGTGTTAATCCAGGGTGGATTTTGGGCAAAGGCCCTGCTGGTCACCACTGCCGCCTCGTCTTCCAGCAGGACCCTCCAACCCCTCCCCCCCCCAGGTCCTTCTGGGGTGGAGCAGCCCCATCCGAGAGCCCCTCCCCCAACCCCTCAGGTTCTGGAGTTGGGTCCTTGCAATAGTCATTGTCATTAAGTGAGTATTTCTGACATTGGCTGGTCACTCTGCAGGTCCCACAGGAATGAAAGCCCCCCTCCCTTTGTGTGGAGGGATCAGCCCCATGAATTGGACAGCTGCATCCAGGCGGTTTTCTTGAGAGCAGGCGAGGTCGGCCACTGCCTTTTTCTCTCTCTGCTTTTTTATTTTTTTCTTCGTTTATAATATAAAATGCAGAAATGCAAGAGAAAATGGGAGGAAAAATAGGGGAGGGAAAAAGGAGAAAAAGAAAGAAAAGGCCTTGGCTTCCGACTCCCTTCTCAACCGAACCCTGGCATCTCCTGGTGGTCTCCCAACCCTGTTTACATCCAAGCCTGCTTCAGCTTTCCCAGATCAGTCCGCTGCTGCATCATTCAGATAGTGCTTGACTTACGACCAGTATTGCAATTGCTAAACTGGCCGGTCCTTAAAGGAGTCACTCTCAGTTTTGCAATGTTTCTGCCATGGTTATTATGCAAGTTGCTGCATTGTTTAGTGAATCACGGGGTCATTAAGCGAGTTCAGTTTTGACCTTTGATGTTGCTTGTCATATTTCCACGCCCGTTGTCAGGCGCATGTGACCATGGGGATGCTGCTGCAGTCATACGTCTGAAATCCCATTTTTCAGGGCCATCAGAACCTGGAACTTTCCTTCTTGTAAGCAAAAGACGACTCGAGGGTCCTTGATGAGGGAATGTATGAAATTTAATCCCTGTGTTTCTTCAGCCACATTCTCACAACGTCTTCTTAAGTTGAATAATATCTAATCCTTCCTCCTATTTCTCTTTTAACCCCTATTCAGCTGGGCCTGGAGAGGAAAATCTGGGTTCTCTGGCTCTCGAATGCTAGACTCCAGATACAAGGGACAACGGTTTAATTTGGGCTGCACCTCCAAACAAGGGGAACAATCTGTGGCTTCCCAGCTCTCCAGACAACTGACAGCTGTCCGTTCAGATGGACGAGCTCTGATTGACACAATTCAGGGCTTGCTTGTAAAAGCCCTTTAAGAGTCGGCTCATCAATGAATAAGCCCCGCCCCCAGGTGAAGGCAGCCGGTTGGAGGTTATTCTTCATATGTCAGGTCCAGGCCAATCAGAGGCTTGGCTTGTGACGTCAGAGGCTCCTCCTAAGCTCATTGGCCGGAGCTCTCCATGGCAACCTCCAGCATCCTTGGGGAGTCTGGACCACATCATGGAGGCTCTGCTCAAAATCCCTGGAAAGTGGCTGGATTGGATGGCAGCACTGGGGGCATCGCAGGGCCTCCCTCGCCTGGGCTCCTCGGAAAGGGGAGACCCTCCCCTTTAATGCAGAATTAAGGTGGGGGGGAGATTAGAAAAATGGGGTTCAACCTCAGACCAGAGAGGTGCTGATACCTGCCGTGTCCGCAGCCTCCATCCCTCTGACCAAACTCCTCATCCACTGTCTCAAAGGTTCCTGTCTCAGGAAAGGGGCCGGGGGGGCTGGGGGGCAGCGATATGAACTAGGGAAATAATTGGCTTCGGGATGTCCCAGTTGGAGAGGTATTGAGACCCCAAAGCTGGAAACTGACCTGGGGAAATTAACCTAAAAGGGGATTCCATTGGCCAGATGTAGTCATTTCCCAAACAGACTCGGCCTGGCGATTGATTGATTTATATATATTTATTTTTGATGACTCAGATTTTAATCCACCTTTATTCTTTCTCTAAATAGCTCAAGGCAGTGAACATATCAAAGACGCCTTTGTCCTCTCAACAAGCTTGTGAGGTAGGCTACGGCTGAGAGAGAGGGACTGGACCAGGCTTTCATGCCTTGGATGGGACTGGTAAGTACTTGGAGGGGGGGCTCTTTCCTAATCCGGATGGTCACCCCCTCCCCTTTCCCTGTCATCAGAAGCCCCCTAGCAGTGCCAGAGATGGCCGAATTGATCGATCGCTGATTCTGACTCCTTTGGAGAGTTTTGATAGATGAGATGCCTCGAATTGGAGCCAGAATCAAATGGGAAGTCAGGAGAGTTTGAAGGGAGATCAGTTGTGATGGATTATGTCAGTGTTTCCCAAACTGGGCCATTTGAAGGCATCTGTGGATTTAAGGCCAGTTAGCAAAATGTCCCTGAACTGAGAGAGGAAGTGACTGTGTCTCTCCATATTTCAAACAGGTCAGCACCAGGGAAGAAGTGGTCCTATCAAGAATATTCTTGGGCTATTTTCTCAGGGAGCATTGATGGCCTCCATCTCCAGATTAAACAGCTGAGAGATTCCTTTGACTTTCAGATCCAGGAATTCAAGAAAGACAAACAACGGATGAAAGAGCAGCACAGTTGCTTCAAGCAGACTGTGGATCAACTTCAGACCACAACAGAAGACCTGCAGAAAACTCTGCTGGAGAAGAAAGGAAGCTTGGACCATGCCAACACAATCATCTACCAGTTAAAGCTAGAGAACAAATCTTTGGTGAAACAAACTGAACAACTCCAGAAAGAAATGTCTGAGGTTACTAGCCAAGTGGCCTTCCTCAGACTTGAGAAGGCTGCCTTGGAACCTCTGAGAAACTCCTTAAAGAGGACTGGAACCTTCTTAAGAAGTAAAGAAGCACCTCTAGAGTCTGCAGCATGGACTGGCTGAGATGGACCAAAGTTCCACTTTGTGGAGAAAAGCCACTCCAGCCAACTGAAGCAGAAAGTCACCCCTCTTCAGAATGTGAGGGGAAATGAGAAGAAGCAGCTCAACCATCTGCATCAGCAGCAGACCTGTGTTTACCAGGCCACAATGGGAGACCAGCAGAAAACTCTGGAGGACAAGAGAGAAGGAGTGAACCAGGTCAGAAGGGCGATCCAAGAATGAGAGCTGCAGAAGAGGTGTTTGGAGAAAGACAGCGAAGCTCTCCACAGAGAAGTCACCAGCCAAGTGGGCTTCTTCAGAAATGAGGTTGGCCCTCCTGAGTGACCAGCACAAGGGAGAACTTTGCTGACACTCTCCCCATAGCTGGAATGGAGGAATGGCAGCCTTTTACCCATTTGAGAAAGAAAAGAGATTGTTCCCCTCCCTTCCCTTGACTTGCCACCCAGGGTGCCAGGGGAGTCATGCGAGCCCCACCCTTACCGGGTGAAGCCCCTCCCTTACCCCCCACTTGCCAGTCACTGCAGGACTGTCAGCTGAGCTGAAAGCCTCCCAGCCACCCAGCACTGAGCACTGAGGAATCCCAGGGCTCCGAGCCAAGAAGGAGGGTGGAGGTGATGGCCGTGGCAGTGGTGAGGTGAGGTTGGTAGAGGTGAGTCTCCAGGCTCAGCTCCAAGTCTCAGGAGTGCCAGCTGAGGCTGAGGGGCAGCAGTGACGAGGGTGAGGGCTCTGCTGTGGGGAGAGCAGAGAGTCTGGCCAGAGCCGGATCTGGGAGCCAGAACCAAGTAGCTGAAGGAGCCGAGCAGCCTGCAGGAGAGGAGGAGAGAGGAGAACAGCTAGAAGCTGAACTGGGAGCTGAGGGTTCTGCAGGAGACACCTTGAGGCAACAGAGACCCCCAGAGGCCGCAAGGCTGACGGAGCTGGTGGCAGAGCTGGAAGACAGGGCTGGGTTGAGGGTCTCGGGGGCAGGCAGAAACTCCTGCTGCTCCGGAGGCTGCAAGAGAGGAGCAACAGGAGGGGGAAGCCAGGGGCCACCAAGGCCAACTAGAGCTGGGCAGTGGCCGATAGGTGGAGAAGTTGTCTTAGGGATGGTAGAACATAGGAGAGAGATTGATAGCCCTGGAAGTGTCAGCCTCACTCCACTCTTCATTTACTTTAAATGATTATATCAGTAGATAGAATGTAAATGTTTATTTCTGTATTATAAACTCTAGGATCATGAGATGAAGCATACCACCATCCGGGGTAAGGGAAAAGAGCTTATTATTAGTGTCGGCTGACATAACTGGGAGGAGGGGTGATTAATGATTGAGTGTTATCAGCGCGCGCTTTCCTAACCGACACTGCATTCCTGAGTTGACTGACATCCAGAGACTTGTGGAAGAAGATTACCACGAGGGGCCGTGAAGGAGTTGGCATTGGACCAGACCAGCCTGACCTCCTGGAGGAGGAGGGACAATTGGGGGGATATGATATGTTTGCCATATTTTGTCTCAGTTCCAGCTTTGCTTGGCTGCTAACCAGACTGTAAAAGTAAAAGTACTTGTTTCTATTTCAAATGGAGTCAAGGTGAATTCTTTCCTATTTGCCGTCGGGGGTAGCCTGACATTAAGCTGGAACTCACCCATGTCTACCAACCAGGATTGCAATCGCAATACCGGGGGGGAAGAAAACCCAAATGTGATGGATGGACTGCCGGCTGAGCTGGGGAGGCGTCCGAGGAATTTTGCTGACACTTTTAACCCCGAGCTGGAAGTTTGCAGAGCTCGGTGGATTGAGCAATTAAAGCTGGAAGAGGAAAGGTGGGAACCAAGTGCCGAAGAGTTTCAGCCTGGAGTAACAAAAAGAGGAAAAGAAGGGACGGTGAGACTTTCGGATTGGCAAGGAGAGAGAGAGATAAGAGACAGACGCCAGCTGGAGGAGCTCTTCGCCTTTTCCGTGAGGTGAAAGTAAGGCTAGCTGTTCAGGTATGAATCCTGTTCAGTCCTCCAAGGGAGGGAAGAGAAGAAGAAATTACAAAGAGGCTGTAGAGGTGATTTCTGGTGGTGATTCCTGAAGAGACAAACTCTCTCAGAGGAAGCTGAAGGATGGGGCTCGCCACCTGCTGACCATGCAAGGCCGCACAGGAAGGAAAAAGCCAAAATTCCTCATATTAGTTTGATGGAGATGCTAAGGAGCTGGAATTGTTCCTGGCGAAAGACACCACATGTTAGACTGGGAGATTATTTCACAGGCACAAGTTAGAGCTGTGACCCACAATTTGACCGAGCAGCTGCATGGTTTGTGTCACAGAGAAACCATCCTTTACTGCAAATTACGAGCATTTTATTACGGCACTAAGGAGGAGGTTTGAGGACTTCTGAGCAGAAAGCCAAAGGTCGAATGAAACCATGAAGGGAGGAGACCGTGGCTGATTATACCCAGAATTCAGTGATCTAGTCCCCTTGATGAGGGGTGGTCGGAGGTGATCCTGGTCTTTTTACAAAGAGGGCCTGAATGAGATCTCTATGAACTGTGCCCACAGGGCCTCCAACCTTATGGCTGGTATACCCTGGCAGCAGAGATGGAAATTGAACCAGCGAGGACCATAGCAGAAAGCAGCGCACTGGAAGACCTTACCTGCCCATTCTCCTGGGTGGCTCAAGGGACACGCCAGACCAGAGGGAGGGAGACAACGATCGACTGCTACAGATGCAGGAGGGCAGCCGACTGTCAGTGTTGGTGCTCAGCACGACCTGGTGGGAAGGAAGCAGTGAAACCAACTGCTAAGGCGGAAACCGCAAAAGTGGAGGACGGCATTCAAGAAGGGACGCCCATCCAAGAGGATCAAGCGCCCACCGACACTGATGACAGCAAAACCACATCGGAGTCCACGAAGACTTTCTTGAGTTCACCTTCATTCCAGTCCCTGCATGTTCCTCCTGGGCAACAAAAATGTTAGATATTAGATTCGGGATGTACTAGGTGCATGATCAGTCCCGAACTAGTAGAAAAATGGAACTAAGGAGAACCCTAAGCAGGCCCATTTTTGCCCAGTTGGATGGCAGTGTCAGGAGGACCCCTCTGAACAGAACCCATAGAAATGGAAATTGGAGACCATGAGATTTTAAACTTCATAGTAGCCCTGGAATGGACCAACCTTGGTACTAGGACTGTCGTGGTTATGAAATGGAACCTATTAACTGGAGAACGGGAGTTCACGGTTCCGCCTCAAGAGCTTAAAAGGAGGAAAAGGTTCCAAGAAGAGTCAGACTATGGCCATGCTCCAAGATAAATGCAATGGTTGAACGGATAGATGGGGAGGAAAGGATACCTATGAGTACTGGGACTGGAAGTCTTTAGTGAGAAAGCATCAGACGTCACCTTATAGGCCTATTGATTGTGCCATCGATTCCTAGGGTAAAACTTCCAAAACCAAAAGCTACCCCATGACCCAGAATTGGGAGAGCTGCAAGTTCAGACAAAACCTAGAGCGGGCTTTATCCAACCATGGCTGGTCGACTGATGTTCCGGAAAAGAAAGACCTCATTTCGTCATAGTTGACTATAGAAATTTGAACGCAGTGTGCAAAACATATACCCTGCCCATGAAAGATATGTTAGCACCTTAGCCTTCTTCACCAAATTGACTCATGAGAAGCTTACTACAGAGTCCGTAAAGGAGGGGATGAATGGAAAACCGCTTCAACTGTCCACTAGGTGTTTCAGTTTTAGTACTGTTTTGGTCTGCAGGGGCTGCAGTTTTATGCAACTGATAAATGAAATACTCCATCAACATTTGTTAAAGGAGTTCTTGTCTACCTTGACACATACCATCTATTCAGAAACTATGGAAGAACACATTAAACTAGTAAGCAGTTCTCAAAAGCTATTATCTGCTGAACCAGGACAAGCTATCCAAATGTGATTTCCATCAAACCAAAATAGACTACCTAGGATACTGATCTCGGCTGATGGGTTAGAAATGGATCCAGGAAAAGTGAAAGCTGTTTTGGAATGAGCCACGCAATTTCAAACAGCTCCAAAGTTTTTGGGATTTGCAAATTCTATCAACCATCCTCCTTTGCTCAAATTGCTTTACCAATCACTAACCTCTTAAAACTAAAGGAGACACTAAACCCAAACCATCATTACCTCTAATGGACAATGGAATGTCAAGCAGCATTTGAAAAATTGAACGACTCTTTGTCAGAACCTATTTTAAAGCACTGACATGGATGCCCTTTGTAATACAAGCTGATGTGGGTGATGAAAGCAGTCAGCCGCCTTGCTCCAAAACAATGCTGATGGTAATTTACAACCCTGTGCTTTCACTTCAAAATTGACTGAAACCAAAGACGATGGGCTATTTGGGAAAAAGAAGCTGCAGTTCATTGGGCTCTACGGACATGGAGACAATTTAGAAGGTTCAAATCCTTTTGAAGTTTGGACTGATCAAAAATCTGAAGCGCAAAGACTCAGAAGACTTACTAAAGTTGGACTCAATATTTTAACCTAATTTACAGTATATTCCTGGAGGAAACTAGCAGATGCTCTTTCACGTTCTCCAATACAATTGCACTGCCCAGGTGGTTCAACCAATACTTCCTGCAACAGTTGGCTCTCCAGCACAAGAAGCCACCCAAAGCTGACTCACCCCAGATGAACTAACCAAATCGTTAAAGAAGCTTTAAACACCGATGACTGGTACTTAGCATTCATGAATGCACATCCGTGATGGACTAGCTTGGATTGAACAAAACTATGTTCCTCTATCACCCAGAGAAACCATCCAACGATGCCATGATGCCAAGATGGCATTTTGGATTTGTGAAAACTTGCATCTTCTTAAAAAGACAATTTTGTACCAAGTCTTAAAAAGACATTCAAGCATATGTAAAGTTGCCCGGTCTGCATCATCCAAAGACCTCAAAACCTCCTGGACTACTACAAACGGTAGCCAGACAGGAACCCCATGGAAAATATCCATGGATTTCATAGTGAATTACCTGAAAGTTCCGGCAATACTGTTAGGGTATGACTGACCTTTTCTCCAAACAAGTCCATTTTATTCCATGTTCAAAATACCCTCCTCAAAGACTAGCAAGTTGTTTGTACAACACATTTATAGACTTCATGAGTGCCTGATCGCATCATTTCAGATCGAGGAGTTCAATTCACTTCAAAATTTTGGAAAGAATTTTACGACTCATTGGTTCCCAAGGATTAAGCTCCTCCCATCATCCTCAAACTAATGGAAGCTGTGAGTCAACTCTGTACTAGAACAATATTCCGATGTTATTAACTACCAGCAAGATAATTTCTGATCTCTTTTGCTGAAGTTGCCTAAAACAACTCAATTCATAGTAGCAGATTTACTCCTTTAAAATAGCTTCAGGCCAAGATTTTGTTCCTATCTGAACTCCCACAAGAAGAAACTATTTCCTTTATCAGAATGGATAGATCAAAAAGCACATGGAAAATGACTGCATTGATAACGCCACCGCAAAAAAAGTAAGGTCCCTGAAAACAAATATCAAGTAGGCGAAAGTTTATCTTCCACCAAATATCTTCAAACCACTCAGAAATCTAAAAACTTGGACCTAAATATGTGGGACCTTTCCCAATAGTAAAATCATCAATGACGGATCTAGATTTACAAAACACTTAGGAGAATCCACCGCCCATGTCAGTTTGCTGAAACCGGAACAACATCTATTTGTCAACCATACACCCTCCTATACCAATTCTCATAGAGGAGAACAACACTTTGAAATAAAAGAAATTTTGGATTCAAGAAAACATAGAAATAAAATTCAATATCTTATTTCTTGGAAACATTTCCGTTATCCCAAGCTGAATGGGTGAACAAAGAAGATGTTCATGCCTCGGAAAAAATAGCACAATTCTATAAAAAATATCCTGACAAACCCTAACTTCTCTTTTTTCTTTCTAGGACTGACGTCCTTGTTGCAGGAGGGCCGAATGTCAGCCTCCACTCCACTCTTCATTTACTTTTAAATGATTATATCAGTAGATAGAATGTAAAATGTTTATTTCTGTATTATAAACTCTTAGGATCATGAGATGAATCATACCACCATCCGGGGTAAGGGAAAAGAGCTTATTATTAGTGTCGGCTGACATAACTGGGAGGAGGGGTGATTAATGATTGAGTGTTATCAGCGCGCGCTTTCCTAACCGACACTGCATTCCTGAGTTGACTGACATCCAGAGACTTGTGGAAGAAGATTACCACGAGGGGCCGTGAAGGAGTTGGCATTGGACCAGACCAGCCTGACCTCCTGGAGGAGGAGGGACAATTGGGGGGATATGATATGTTTGCCATATTTTGTCTCAGTTCCAGCTTTGCTTGGCTGCTAACCAGACTGTAAAAGTAAAAGTACTTGTTTCTATTTCAAATGGAGTCAAGGTGAATTCTTTCCTATTTGCCGTCGGGGGTAGCCTGACAGGAAGGGACTTTGGAGGTTTTCTAGTCCAACCCTCTGCTCAAGGCAGGAACTTTATACCATCCCAGTCAAATGATTCTCTTGTCCACTTTGAAAACTTCCAGAGATGGAGCACTCACTACTTTGGGAGGCAACCTATTCCACTGCTTAATTGTTCCTACTGTATGAAAATTTTTTCCTGGCTTCTAGATTCGGTCTCTCTTTAACAAACTCCCACCCATTTCCTCTTGTCCTTCCCTCCAGTGCTCTGGAGTTGAAATCACTCCCCTCTTCTCTGTCAGAGCCCCTAAAAGTGCCGGAAGATTCTATCATGGCTGCCCAATCCTTCCCACCTCGTCTCAGGTAGACAGAGCGAACTCCCTCAACCGTTCATCAAATGATTTAGACTCTATGCCTTAAATCAACTTTGTTCCTCTTCTCTTCACACTGTCCAGAATCTCAACAACTTTTTCTTTTTCGCGGTGACCAGATTTGCACAAAGTGTTCCAAGGGTGGTCTGACCAGTGAGACATAAAGCGGTACCAGCACTTCTCGCCATCTTGAATCTACCCCTCTTTTCTTGCTGCCTAAGGCTGCCTTGGCCTATTTTGTCATCTGCAGCAGAGTTCTGGCAGATCCTTAAGTGCTTTGCCACGAGATCCTTCCACAGGTCCCACTGCTGAGCCAGGTAACGCCCATTCTGTACCTAGGCACTGGGGTTTCCTGCTGAGGATCCTGCAGATCCTTCCTTTTCTCAGCAATGAACTGCATCTCGCTAGGTGGATCCAATGTTCAAGTCTGTCAAGATCCTTCTGGATAACTGAGCTGATGTTCTAATAATTCCAACCAGCTTGGTGCCATCTGCAAATTGGGTGACTTCCCTTTTTGTACCCTCACATAGATCATTCAGGAAGAAGCTGAAGAGTCCTGGGCCCAAGGCAGGACCTTGAAGTACCCCATCCAATGCTTCCCCCTGTGTAGATGTAGCTCCACGAAGGACTAGATACTGGGTCCAGTTGCTCAGCCACCTTACGAATTTTGTGCCTGTTTGGAATTGTATACCGACTC
Organism: Ahaetulla prasina; assembly: GCF_028640845.1. Lineage (NCBI taxonomy): Eukaryota > Metazoa > Chordata > Lepidosauria > Squamata > Colubridae > Ahaetulla > Ahaetulla prasina. The sequence goes on along the minus strand of NC_080549.1, from coordinate 30,095,796 downwards.
TATCTCTCTCAGTGTTCTTTTCATATTTTGTTTTTTTTCTTTTTGCCTAAAAAGAGATTCAAAGAAGGAATTAAGCATTTCTGCATTCACCGTTTAGGTCATTCACATGTGGAATCCTTCCCAGTCTCTCTAGAAACAGATTAACAGAGTTGGAAGAGACCTTGTAGGTCATCTAGTCCAACCTCCTTCCCCCCAAGTAGGAGACCCTCCACCATTTCTGACAGATGGCAGTCCAGTCTCTTCTTGGAAGCTTCCAGGGATGAAGCTCCCACAACTTCTGTTCCATGGCTTGATTGTTCTCATTGTCAGAAAATTTATCTTTATTTCCAGATTGAATCCCTCCTTGTTCAGTTTCCATCCATTATTCTTTGTCTGGTCTTCAAGTGCTTTGGAAAACCGCTTGACCCCCTCCTCTCTGTAGCAGCCCCTCAAATATTGGAACACTTCTATCCTGTCTCCCCTGGTCCTTCTCTTCACTAGACCAGCCATGCCCAGTTCCTGCAATCGTTCATCATGTTTTAGCCTCCAGTCCCCTCATCATCTTGGTTGTTCTTCTCTGCACTTTTTCTAGAGTCTCAACATCTTTTTTATAGTGTGGTGATGAAAACTGAATGCAGTACTCTAGGTGTGATCTCACTAGGGCTTTATAGAGTGGTATTAGTTCCTCTCCTGATCTTGATTGCATCTCTCTGTTAATGCAATTTAGGATTGTGTTGGTTTTTTTGTCTGCTGCCACACAATGCTGGCTCATATTTAATTGGTTGTCCACTAAGACTCCAGGATCCCTCTCACAGTTACTGCTATTAAGCCTGGTTTCACCCAGTCTATATGTGTACTTCTGGTTTTTCTTTACTTTTCTCTACTCTGAATTTCATTCTGTTAGATCTCTCTTCACTGGTTGAAGTCCGCTCTCTTAAAGACTCAACTATTAGCCTGCTGGAGCAGTGCTTGGACTAGAAGACCCCCAAGGTCCCTTCCAACTCTCTTTGACTCTTACTGTTGGTTAAGTTCCCTGTGCCTGATTAAGTATGTTTGGGGGGCTCCCCAGAGGCTTAGAGCCAGAGGGGTTGAATGGGATGTTTGCCAGTTTCTTTATGGGCTGAGAGTTGGGTCTGGTGTGGTGTGGATGTGCTTGTCTGACCAGTGGGAGAGGCCATCTATGGGGTGGGATGGGGTGGATGCATGAGGGTGGGGGGGAGGGAAAGTGCAGGTAGATGTTAGGCATGGCCTCCTCCTTCTCTTGCTTCCCCCTGAGAGGCTCTGGAGCAGCAGGAGCTTCTGCCTCCCTCCGAGACCTTCCACCCAGCCCTGTGTTCCGATTCTGCCCCCCTGCTCCCTCAGCCTTGTGGCCTCTGGGGGTCTCTGCTGCCTCGAGGCCTCTCCTGGGGACCCCTCAGCTCCCAGTTCAGCTTCTGGCTGCTCTCGTCTCTCCTCCTCTCCTGCGGGCTGTTTGGCCCCCAACTGCTCAGCCTATTCGGCTGCTCGGTTCTGGCTCCCAGATCCCTCTCCGGCCAGACTCACCTGGCACACGAGGTAGCAAGTCCCCCACCCCACCTCCCTCCCTCCCTCCTCCCTCCCCCAGTCCTCCCTCCTCTCCTGGACAGACATTGGACATGGACTCCTTCGATGCTCTTTCTATGGAGATACCTTAAACCCAATAACCAAGAGGCATCCTGGCCATTCCGACACTGCTTAGCTCCAGAGGCTGCTTAAGGAGCAACAGACTGTGGTTACAGCAAAGGTGGCTAGAATCTCCGCAGCAGCGCTGGGGATTCATGGGAAACACGTGAATAATCCACCGTAGCTATTTTACACAACTAAAGTAGCAAACTCTTTTGCATTGCAACTCCTTTGCCTTTAATGACTATGGGCCTCACAGTTTAAGGAGTGATATTATAATATCATTAGGCCATGTGTAACTGACATTGGATGCCAAATTGTGATTTTAATATAGAGTTTATCTGTTGTTTATTATTTCATTCTAGAATTTTTAATTGGATATTCCTTGAGTGTTTTTATTTGTTCTGGTCTCTGGTCTTTGATTGTAATAAACTTGATTGGATTGGATTGGATTGGATTGGATGCAATTTGATTTACCAAGAAGGGTACTTAAAAAGACATATGATAGAGTAGACTGTTCCTCATATAGTGAATACTTTCCTCAGATAAAGGAACAATTCTTGTGTCTTAAAAAATGCACCATCACATTGAAGTTACTGTTATCATATTTAAAAAATAGGACAGAACCGACCATTAATTGCTGGACAGGGGCAGCCACCTGTTCATTCATTGCTCTTAAGTCTCTATTAGTTGTTCATAATGAGTCAGAGCAGCCTGCCCAAATCTGATGGCCTCCAGATGTGAATGAATGCCTGCTCCTAATTCAAGACAAACAAGGACAAGTATAAAAAAATGGGCACATAACTAAGCATATAACTGAACCTACAAAGATGAAGTCACGAAATCTAAGGCTCTGAATGAACTAAGACTTGCAAGAAATGTTAAAAATAATTTTAGAAGTTTCAACCCGTAAAACACAAGGACAAACAATTGGTTCACTAATGGTGGGATGGCAAAGGGGCAGGCAGCAGGAATAACGCGGAACTGCTTCATTCATTCTTTCCATCTGTCCTTATACAAAAGGAGAAAAATAGAAAATACCCTTAGGCAAAAAAAGCCAAATGCACAGACATAGAATAGGTGGTTCTGTAATGTGTGTAACTTCCTTCCCTTTCATCCCAATAAATCTTATTAAAGAGAAGGCAATGAAAGTCATTCAGAGGAACAACTGACAGGGAACATGACACACATTCTAGGAAATCAATTGAGCAATTATTCCTACTGACTGCTGGCGATCAGAGACAGAGGCAGACCTCAGTGTCCCACACAAATGCGGAGGCTGCCCTTGATGTTCATGATGGTGACCCCACAGACTCTCAAAATATGCCAAATTCTTGGTCAAATGCATCAGTTAACCAACAGAATAGAATAGAATTTTTATTGGCCAAGTGTGATTGGACACACAAGAATTTGTCTTGGTGCATAAGCTCTCAGTGTACATAAAGAAAGATATCGTTCATCAAGGTACAACATTTACAACACAATTGATGATCAATATATCAATATAAATCATAAGGATTGCCAGCAACAAGTTATAGTCATACAGTCATAAGTGGAAAGAGATGGGTGATGGGAACTATGAAACGATTAATAGTAGTGCAGATTCAGTACATAGTCTGACAGTGTTGAGGGAATTATTTGTTTAGCAGAGTGATGGCCTTGCCAGGCAGAGGCATAGCATCATTTTGAGTATCTTGTATTTTGTTTTTGGTATCTTGTTTTTTGTGTCAACGGTACCCAGCATAAGGATCTTCCATTACATGCCCCTACTGTGAACTCGTACGGACAATATGAAGACCAATGCAAGAAAAATACATTAAGTGTTCTGTCATGGACTGTAGCTGGGTGGTACCTAAATAACTCCCATCCTCTGTTAGATGATCAGGATATCATTTTGGTTCAAGAGACTGCTAAATGGTTCCCACTCACATAAGGTAGAACCAAGGCCAGGCAGAGGCCCAGGAAGACTGAAGGGAGGGCTGGGTAGATTCATGTCTACCGACCTGAGAGCAGGGCCCCCTCTTCTTGCCCCTTTAAAGCATATGGTTAGGATGGCCCTTCTCCTCAAGATGGACCCTGTCCTGCTTTTAGCCGTTCGTGTTTATCTTCCGCCATCGCTAAGAAAAGCTGACACCACTGCAGCAGTGGAGGGATTCAGCTGGTTCTCCCTGGTTCGCTAGAACCGGCTGAATTGCCTGGGCCTGGGCCTCCCTCGCCCCTCCCCTCCGGAGGGTTTCCCAGGATCCCAGCCTCTTTCTCCCCCAAGGAGCACTTTCGGCCCCTCCCAGCTCCCCCTTTCTGGGGGTCTCCTTCCCCCTCCGCTTAGGGATCTGGGACAGCGCCTCCCCCCCCCAACAACATCAGGGGGAGCCCAGCAGAGCCCATGGATGCTGCTGCCCCACAAACGCCCCCAAAGAGAGGGGAGAAAGAGGCAGATGCTCCCAGGCCCAGAGGAGGAATCGGTGGGTCTGGGGGGGGGGGAGGAGGTTTTTTGGACTTAGGAATTGGGAGGGCCCAAAAAGAACAGGAGGGCCAACGGGAATTCCCCCTCGTCCAGCGTCATCGGTCTCCGGGCAGAGTCTTCCTGGACTGATGGAGGCGATAGTTCCGCGCAGAGAGAGAAATAGGGGAAGGGGGAAAGGGACCCGTTCAGTCGCGGGAGGGGCTGCATTTTAGGGGGCAGTTTCATGCCAGCTCCGGAGGGCCGCGTGGGCTTCCTTTTGGGGTCCCCCTCATGATCCTCAGCCAAAGTCTCCCTTTCTCTGGGTGTCTGGACTGGAGAGGACAGACTAGATGGCCTTCCAGTTCCCAGGGGGAGTCCAGGCTGGGGCTGCCGAGCCTCCGGAAGAGCCAAGTGAAGCCAGAGCTTCAGGGTCTTGTGGTGCTGTGAATGGAGATAAATTTCCTTATGATGCGGAATGGAAGGAAACCGGGGACTATTTATCGGTTGAAGCTAGTGGAATTTGGCAACTGTTACCAAGGTACAGTGATCCGGACTGAGGCTGGTGGATGTCTTTGGGAGAGGGAGACGGTCGATAAGAGTGGCCTCCTTGGCAGGTGAGGGGGCTCTCTCAGGCCTGGCTTGATCTCCATCTGAGGAGGCCTCGGAGGCATCCTGACAGTCGTCTTCTGGGCCAAATCGGGCAGCACCAGCTCTGGAGGCTGAACCTTCTTCCTGACCTCGGTGGAACTGGGGAAGACATCACAATCAGAGGCAAGACCTGCGTGGTTCACTGAGTGGCTGATGAAATGGATGGGAGTCAGAGAAGAGGACTTCCTGGTTGCCCTACCGATGCAGGTCATTATTATTGATCTGTGGACGGGACTCCTTGCTGTCCTTCTTCAGGTAGGGCAACTTTTTCAGCATATGATCCATCCTGTCGTGAAGAGTGAGTGGAACTGGCAGGAGATCCTATCAAGAAAGGAGAAGGTTTGTAACTCCAGATTGAAAGGAGGGGTCCTTGGTGCTCCTGTCTGTCTGTCTGTCTGTCTGTCTGTCTGTCTGTCTGTCTGTCTGTCTGTCTGTCTGTCTGTCTGTCTATCTATCTATCTATCTATCTATCTATCTATCTATCTATCTATCTATCTATCTATCTATCTATCTATCTATCCTATTCATAAAAAGAATTTCCCCTAGGAGAGGCATATGAATAAATGATTATTTACAATGTCTGTACTTTTATTCAACTCCCTTCATCCATTCAAAGATCATTAAATCGATCACGGTCCCAGGGTGACCTGGTTTATGACTGGCGCAACTTACCACCTCTAAGGCCGGGCTCATTCATGGCCAAAAGTTAAAAGGATTGTGTCAGCCTCCGCTTATTACTTTAAGTGTTTAGTTACATAGTAGGGTGATTAACTGTTTTATTACTTAGTTAAGTGTTATTGCTTACTTAAATGCTTTATTGCTACTTTGTTGTCATCCATGGAATAATGGGGTAGTGGCTCTTTAAGAACGCTTCGGCTGCCAATTGAATAGAAGAGGATTCAAACAGAAAGAGGCGTGCTGGCATTAACGAGCACTGCATGCGAAACATACCAGACAGAAGACAGACAGAGGAATAACATCGGAAGTAGAACACTACGCGGCCCAAGAGGAGAAAAGCATTGGACTATAACTGTATGACCTTTGGAGGGAGGAGGGATGAATGAGGGGATATGCCTCTGTAAGTCACACCCAATTTCAGTTCTGGCTTTCTTTTCTTGCAATTAGTCGTACTCCGTAAAAGTACCTTTTCTCTAAATCCAAATGGAGTTGGGGTTTTCTTTCTTGGGTATTGACGGAGGCAACCTGATAGATTAAGAGATATTAGGAGGGGACCAGTGTTCGGCCCCCTTCTGCCTTAAAAAACTAAGTTGACAAACATTGCGGGCTTTCCAAATGCGATCCTGGGATCCAGAAGGCTTTTATTCAATGCTCCATCTGTGTGGATAATAATGAGCATCTTTTTGGAGGACATTAGATCTCCCCCCAGGGGAGCGTTCATCTCTTTGCATCTACCCTACTCTAGGCGTTCCTATTTCTGCTGGAAGACGACCAAGCGTGGAGATGTTCCAGACATCGTTGATGGTTGATGGTTGCTACCCTTCTCCATTGGCACCTGTGGCTCTGTGACCTTCTCATGGAACCTTCTCCTCTCTCTGAAATTAAATTGTCCTGACTTTCTTCAGGGCCTGTTTCCACACTCTCCCTGCCAAGTCCTGTTTCCACGACGTTCCTTTGTGGCTCCAATCTTGACTGTAGAAAATATGACTTCAGAAACAGAGTTGTTAATGCCTGGAATGCGCTACCTGACTCTGTGGTCTCTTCCCAAAATCCCCAAAGCTTTAACCAAAAACTGTCTACTATTGACCTCACCCCATTCCTAAGAGATCTGTAAGGGGCGTGCATAAGAGCACAAGCGTGCCTACCTTTCCTGTCCTAATGTTCCCTTTGGTTGCATCCAATTTCTTATAGTTATTTCATGCTTATACCCAGGGGTGAAATGCTTCCTGATCGGATTCGGCTTGCGCGATCTGGTAGCGATGGTGGCTGCTGGTTAGGAGGACTGGTAGCAAAAATCCCTGGCCCCGGCCCCTGCCTCTGCTGAGTCCCACCATCAGCAGAGGGTTTTTTTTTTTACTTTTAAAAGAAGGTTTTGCTTCAGCATGCCTTTAAAAGTAAAAAAAAAGCCTTTGAGGATCTTGCCCCTCAGCTGAGATCGGCAGAGCCTTTAAACTTAAAAAAAATGTAAAGGCTATTTTCGGGAGGGAAATTCCTCCAGTGGACACAAAATAAATAACTGCAGTGAGCCTGGATTGTTAGGTTTTTTGGCTCCTGTGTTTCTTTCCACAGATACTGGTGTCAGGAGTGGGATTCACAATCTTCTATCTGCCACCAGGGACAAGAGCTGGGGCAGCCCTATAGGGTGAGTGCTGTGAGACTGAGCCCATAACCCTTCCCACTGGCACTTAAAGACCCCGTTTAGGAGTGTGTGTAAGGCTGTGTCTAAATGTCTCTTGTGGCTGGGAGGTTTGTGGGGTGTTTGTGGCCCCTTCCGTCCCAATTCTCAGCCGCCCTGGCCCTGCTGTGAGCTCAGCTGAGCGATGGCCGGAGGTTTCCAGGAAGCCAGGGGGGATTTGGCTTTGTGGAGTGAGTGTGACCCTCTGTGTCAAAGAACGGAGACTGACCAAGACGGAGGCTTGGTTCAAAGACCCTTTTTCCTGTTGTCTGAATGGAGGAATTCAGCTGATCCAAGCAGGGAGGGAAGTGGACAATGGAGCTCAGGCAGGGTGTCAGGGATCCAACTGATGCCCTAATTAAATCAGGAGTCTCAAGCTGAGCTTCAAAAGAAATCCAGTTGTTTATTTAGGAGCTTCATGTAAGCATGGAGCAAGTGAAGCCAACTGTGACCTCACTTAATTCATGCCTTGGCTCTGACCCTGTTTTTCCCTCCCCCTCCCAAGGTATCTCATCAGTCACATTCCCCAACGAAGCAATTTTGCAGGTTGTAGAAGTCACTCCCTCCAGCCTTTCTGGATCTCCATGGAGATGGCCTTGATGGCTGGAATATGCTTTGTTTTGACTGAGGAGCGAATTCCTTGAGACAGCTGAGAGGCTCGGTTCCCCATCCCCCTGCCTATGGCAACTCCAGAGCAGGTTGGGAATGTTTCGCAAGTTGACACAGACTCTGCTTGGGGAAGGAATCTTTCCCAAAGAATCAGGGAAACCTGCTGTGGGCCGGGGCTGGGAGGGGGTCCGGTGCCTCCACTGGTGCCCCCGAAGGCTACAAAAAAAGGGAGGCTGTGAAATTGGAAGGGATGATTAAAAAAAACCTCTTCCTCCTTGTGAGAAGAGAAATTCCTGTATCTGCACAAGGCCGTGACAGATTCCATGCAAACAGAAGCAGGAAAGCTGGTTTAATATTTGTTAGATTTTTCCCAGTGTTTTATTATTTTTTCAAATAACTGAAGGAGGTGAACATGTCCACCTCTTATTCTTCCTCCTCTTTCCCCCACAACAATAACCCTGTGAGGTGGGCTTGCCTGAAAGAGAGTGTCTGTCCCGAGGTCAGCAAACAGGCTTTCAGGGCTAAGGCAGGACTTGAACTCAGGATCTCTTGCTTCCTAGCCTGCTGCCTTAATCATTGTGAGTGTTAATCCAGGGTGGATTTTGGGCAAAGGCCCTGCTGGTCACCACTGCCGCCTCGTCTTCCAGCAGGACCCTCCAACCCTCCCCCCCCCACTTCCCCGGGTCCTTCTGGGGTGGAGCAGCCCCATCCGAGAGCCCCTCCCCCAACCCCTCGGGTCCTGGAGGTGGGTCCTTGCAATAGTCATTGTCATTAAGTATTTCCGACATCGGCTGGTCACTCTTCAGGTCCCAAGGGAATGAAAGCCCCCCTCCCTTCGTGTGGAGGGATCACCCCATGAATTGGACGGCTGCATCCAGGCGGTTTTCTTGAGAGCAGGCGAGGTCGGCCACTGCCTTTTTCTCTCTCTGCTTTTTTATTTTTTTCTTCGTTTATAATATAAAATGCAGAAATGCAAGAGAAAATGGTAGGAAAAATAGGGGAGGGAAAAAGGAGAAAAAGAAAGAAAAGGCCTTGGCTTCCGACTCCCTTCTCAACCGAACCCTGGCATCTCCTGGTGGTCTCCCAACCCTGTTTACATCCAAGCCTGCTTCAGCTTTCCCAGATCAGTCCGCTGCTGCATCCTTCAGATAGTCCTTGACTTACGACCAGTATTGCAATTGCTAAACTGGGCGGTCCTTAAAGGAGTTACTCTCAGTTTTGCAATGTTTCTGCCATGGTTATTATGCAAGTTGCTGCATTGTTTAGTGAATCACGGGGTCATTAAGCGAGTTCAGTTTTGACCTTTGATGTTGCTTGTCGTATTTCCACGCCCGTTGTCTGGCGCATGTGACCATGGGGATGCTGCTGCAGTCATACGTCTGAAATCCCATTTTTCAGGGCCATCAGAACCTGGAACTTTCCTTCTTGTAAGCAAAAGACGACTCGAGGGTCCTTGATGAGGGACTGTATGAAATTTAATCCCTGTGTTTCTTCAGCCACATTCTCACAATGTCTTCTTAAATTGAATAATATCTAATCCTTCCTCCTATTTCTCTTTTAACCCTTATTCAGCTGGGCCTGGAGAGGAAAATCTGGGTTCTCTGGCTCTCGAATGCTAGACTCCAGATACAACGTTTTAATTTGGACTGCACCCCGAAACAAGGGGAACAATCTGTGGCTTCCCAGCTCTCCAAACAACTGACAGCTGTCCGTTCAGATGGAGGAGCTCTGATTGACACAATTCAGGGCTTGCTTGTAAAAGCCCTTTAAGAGTCGGCTCATCAATGAATAAGCCCTGCCCGCAGGTGAAGGCAGCCGATTGGTGGATATTTTTCAGATCTCAGGTCCAGGCCAATCAGAGCCTTAGCTTGTGACGTCAGAGGCTCCTCCTAAGCTCATTGGCCGGAGCTCTCCATGGCAACCTCCAGCATCCTTGGGGAGTCTGGACCACATCATGGAGGCTCTGCTCAAAATCCCTGGAAAGTGGCTGGATTGGATGGCAGCATTGGGGGCATCGCAGGGCCTCCCTCGCCTGGGCTCCTCGGAAGGGAGAGACCCTCCCCTTTAAGGCAGAATTAAGGTGGGGGGGAGATTAGAAAAATGGGGTTCAACCTCAGACCAGAGAGGTGCTGATACCTGCCGTGTCCGCAGCCTCCATCCCTCTGACCAAACTCCTCATCCACTGTCTCAAAGGTTCCTGTCTCAGGAAAGGATGCCCCAGTTGGAGAGGTATTGAGACCCCAAAGCTGGAAACTGACCTGGGGAAATTAACCTTTTATTCTTTCTCTAAATAGCTCAAGGCAGTGAACATATCAAAGACGCCTTTGTCCTCTCAACAAGCTTGTGAGGTAGGCTACGGCTGAGAGAGAGGGACTGGACCAGGCTTTCATGCCTTGGATGGGACTGGTAAGTACTTGGAGGGGGGGCTCTTTCCTAATCCGGATGGTCACCCCCTCCCCTTTCCCTGTCATCAGAAGCCCCCTAGCAGTGCCAGAGATGGCCGAATTGATCGATCGCTGGTTCTGACTCCTTTGCAAATGGGAAGTCAGGAGAGTTTGAAGGGAGTTCAGTTGTGATGGATTCTGTCAGTGTTTCCCAAACTGGGCCATTTGAAGGCATCTGTGGATTTAAGGCCAGTTAGCAAAATGTCCCTGAACTGAGAGAGGAAGTGACTGTGTCTCTCCATATTTCAAACAGGTCAGCATCAGGGAAGAAGTGGTCCTATCAAGAATATTCGTGGGCTATTTTCTCAGGGAGCATTGAGGGCCTCTATCTCCAGATTAACCAGTCAGAGATTCCTTTGACTTTCAGATCCAGAAATTCAAGAAAGGCAAACAACGGATGAAAGAGCAGCACAGTGTCTTCAAGCAGACTGTGGATCAACTTCAGAATACAACAGAAGACCTGCAGAAAACTCTGCTGGAGAAGAAAGGAAGCTTGGACCATGCTAATACGATTTAGAGCTAGAGAACAAATCTTTGGTGAAACAAACTGAACAACTCCTGAAAGAAATGTCTGAGGTTACTAGCCAAGTGGCCTTCCTCAGACTTGAGAAGGCTGCCTTAGAACCTCTGAGAAACTCCTCAAAGAGGTCTGGAACCTTCTTAAGAATTAAAGAAGCACCTCTAGTCTGCAGCATGGACTGGCTGAGATGGACCAAGGTTACTTTGTGGAGAAAAGCCACTCCAGCCAACTGAAGCAGAAAGTCACCCCTCTTCAGAATGTGAGGGGAAATGAGAAGAAGCAGCTCAACCATCTGCATCAGCAGCAGACCTGTGTTTACCAGGCCACAATGGGAGACCAGCAGAAAACTCTGGAGGACAAGAGAGAAGGAGTGAACCAGGTCAGAAGGGCGATCCAAGAATGAGAGCTGCAGAAGAGGTGTTTGGAGAAAGACATGAGCTCCACAGAGAAGTCACCAGCCAAGTGGGCTTCTTCAGAAATGAGGTTGGCCCTCCTGAGTGACCAGCACAAGGGAGAACTTTGCTGACACTCTCCCCATAGCTGGAATGGAGGAATGGCAGCCTTTTACCCATTTGAGAAAGAAAAGAGATTGTTCCCCTCCCTTCCCTTGACTTGCCACCCAGGGTGCCAGGGGAGTCATGCGAGCCCCACCCTTACCGGGTGAAGCCCCTCCCTTACCCCCCACTTGCCAGTCACTGCAGGACTGTCAGCTGAGCTGAAAGCCTCCCAGCCACCCAGCACCGGGGCCTGAGAGCACTGAGGAATCCCAGGGCTCCGAGCCAAGAAGGAGGGTGGAGGTGATGGCCGTGGCAGTGGTGAGGTGAGGTTGGTAGAGGTGAGTCTCCAGGCTCAGCTCCAAGTCTCAGGAGTGCCAGCTGAGGCTGAGGGGCAGCAGTGACGAGGGTGAGGGCTCTGCTGTGGGGAGAGCAGAGAGTCTGGCCAGAGCTGGATCTGGGAGCCAGAATCAAGTAACCGAAGGAGCCGAGCAGCTGGGAGCCGAGCAGCCTGGAGGAGAGGAGGAGAGAGGAGAACAGCTAGAAGCTGAACTGGGAGCTGAGGGTTCTGCAGGAGACACCTTGAGGCAACAGAGACCCCCAGAGGCCGCAAGGCTGACGGAGCTGGTGGCAGAGCTGGAAGACAGGGCTGGGTTGAGGGTCTCGGGGGCAGGCAGAAACTCCTGCTGCTCCGGAGGCTGCAAGAGAGGAGCAACAGGAGGGGGAAGCCAGGGGCCACCAAGGCCAACTAGAGCTGGTCAGTGGCCGATAGGTGGAGAAGTTGTCTTAGGGATGGTAGAACATAGGAGAGAGATTGATAGCCCTGGAAGTGTCAGCCTCCACTCCACTCTTCATTTACTTTTAAATGATTATATCAGTAGATAGAATGTAAAATGTTTATTTCTGTATTATAAACTCTTAGGATCATGAGATGAATCATACCACCATCCGGGGTAAGGGAAAAGAGCTTATTATTAGTGTCGGCTGACATAACTGGGAGGAGGGGTGATTAATGATTGAGTGTTATCAGCGCGCGCTTTCCTAACCGACACTGCATTCCTGAGTTGACTGACATCCAGAGACTTGTGGAAGAAGATTACCACGAGGGGCCGTGAAGGAGTTGGCATTGGACCAGACCAGCCTGACCTCCTGGAGGAGGAGGGACAATTGGGGGGATATGATATGTTTGCCATATTTTGTCTCAGTTCCAGCTTTGCTTGGCTGCTAACCAGACTGTAAAAGTAAAAGTACTTGTTTCTATTTCAAATGGAGTCAAGGTGAATTCTTTCCTATTTGCCGTCGGGGGTAGCCTGACATTAAGCTGGAACTCACCCATGTTCACCAACCAGGATTGCAATCGCAATACCGGGGAAGAAAACCCAAATGTGATGGAAGGACTGCCGGCTGAGCTGGGGAGGCGTCCGGAGGAATTTTCTGACACTTTAACCCCGAGCTGGAAGTTTGCAGAGCTCGTGGATTGAGCAATTAAAGCTGGAAGAGGAAAGGTGGGAACCAAGTGTCAAGAGTTTCAGCCTGGAGTAACAAAAGAGGAAAAGAAGGACGGTGAGACTTTCGGATTGGCAAGGAGAGAGAGAGATAAGAGACAGACGCCAGCTGGAGGAAGCCTTCGCCTTTTCCGTGAGGTGAAAGTAAGGCTAGCTGTTCGCCAAAGGTATGAATCCTGTTCAGTCCTCCAAGGGGAGGGAAGAGGAAGAAGAAATTACAAAGAGGCCCGTTAGAGGTGATTTCAGGGTGGTGAGATTCCTGAAGAGACGGAAACTCTCTCCCAGAGGAAGCTGAATTGGATGGGGCGGGCGCCACCTGCTGACCATGCAAGGCACAAGAGGGGAAGGAAAAAGCCAAAATTCCTCCCATATTAGAAAAATTTGATGGAGATGCGAAGGAGCTGGAATTGTTCCTGGCGATAGTGAATGACCACATGTTAGACTGGGAGATTATTGGTCACAGGCAGCACAAGTTAGAGCTGTGACCCACAATTTGACCGGAAGAGCAGCTGCATGGTTTGTGTCACAGATAAAACCACTCCTCCCTACTGCAAAATTACGAGCATTTTATTACGGCACTAAGGAGGAGGTTTGAGGACCCCTGGCGAGCAGAAAGCCAAAGGTCGAATGAAACCATCAGGCAAGGGAGGAGACCGTGGCTGATTATACCCAGGAATTCAGTGATCTAGTCCCTTGATGAGAGGGTGGTCGGAGGTGATCCTGGTCGACTTTTACAAAGAGGGCCTGAATGGAGATCTCTATGAACTGTGCCGGGCACGAGCGTCTCCAACCACATTGTATGGCTGGTATACCCTGGCAGCAGAGATGGAAATTGAACTAGCGAAGGACCATAGCAGAAAGCAGCGCACTGGAAGACCTTACCCGGCCCATTCTCCTGGGTGGCCCTCAAGGGACACGCCTAGACCAGAGGGAGGGAGACAACGATCGACTGCGTGCTACAGATGCGGAAAAGAGGGCCATCGGGCAGCCGACTGTCGAGTGAAGTTGGTTCCTAGCACGACCCCTGGTGGTGGGAAGGAAGCAGTGAAACCAACTGCTAAGGCGCGAAAACCGGCAAAAGTGGAGGACGGCATTGCCAAGAAGGGCACGCCCATCCAAGAGGACCGCGAAGCGTCCACCGACACTGATGACAGCAAAACCACATCGGAGTCCGACGAAGACTTTCTGGTGAGTTGGGCACGGGGCCCCTTGGACATTCCAGTCAACCTGCATGTTCCCTCCTCGGGCAACAAGGGGGAAATGTTAGCATTATTAGATTCGGGATGTACTAGGTGCATGATCAGTCCCGAACTAGTAGAAAAAATGGAACTAAGGTTGAGAACCCTAAGCAGGCCCATAGCATTTGCCCAGTTGGATGGCAGTGTGGCAGGGGGAGGACCCGCCCATTTCGTAACAGAACCCATAGAAATGGAAATTGGAGACCATCGCGAGATTTTAAACTTCATAGTAGCCCCTGGAATGGACCAACCTTTGGTACTAGGACTGTCGTGGTTGCGGAAATGGAACCCCCATATTAACTGGAGAACGGGAGTCTTACGGTTCCGCTCAAGAGCGTTAAAAGGAGGAAAAGGGGGTTCCAAGAAGAGTCAGACTATGGCCATGCTCCAAGATAAATGGGGGGCAATGGTTGAACGGATAGATGGGGAGGAAAGGATACCTAAGGAGTACTGGGACCTGCGGGAAGTCTTTAGTGAGAAAGCATCAGACGTTCTACCTCCCCATAGGCCTATTGATTGTGCCATCGACATCCTACCGGGGGTAAAACTTCCAAAACCAAAAGCTTACCCCATGACCCAAAAAGAATTGGGAGAGCTGCGAAAGTTCATAGACAAAAACCTAGAGCGGGGCTTTATCCAACCAGCTAGGCCTCGCGTGGCCGCACCTGTGATGTTCCGGGAAAAGAAAGACGGCTCATTTCGTCTTATAGTTGACTATAGAAATTTGAACGCAGTGTCTTGGAAACATATACCCCATGCCGCTCATGAAAGATATGTTAGCACACTTAGCGAAGGGAAGTTCTTCACCAAATTGGACCTCATGAAGCTTACTACAGAGTCCGTATAAAGGAGGGGGATGAATGGAAAACCGCTTTCAACTGTCCACTAGGGTGTTTCCAGTTTCGAGTACTGCCTTTTGGTCTGCAGGGGGCGCCTGCAGTTTTTATGCAACTGATAAATGAAATACTCCATCAACATTTGTTCAAAGGAGTTCTTGTCTACCTTGACGACATACTCATCTATACAGAAACTATGGAAGAACACATTAAACTAGTAAGAGCAGTTCTCAAAAAGCTATTATCTGCTGAACTGTATTGCAAGCTATCCAAATGTGATTTCCATCAAACCAAAATAGACTACCTAGGATATCGCATCTCGGCTGATGGGTTAGAAATGGATCCAGGAAAAGTGAAAGCTGTTTTGGAATGAGCCCCCCCACGCACACGCAAACAGCTCCAAAGTTTTTTGGGATTTGCAAATTTCTATCGTCAATTCATCCCCTCCTTTGCTCAAATTGCTTTACCAATCACTAACCTCTTAAAAACTAAAGGAGACACTAAACCCAAACCATCATTACCCCTCGAATGGACAATGGAATGTCAAGCAGCATTTGAAAAATTGAAACGACTCTTTGCCGAACCTATTTTAAAGCACCCTGACATGGATGTTCCTTTTGTAATACAAGCTGATGCAAGTGATGTAGCAGTCGGAGCCGTCTTGCTCCAAAACAATGCTGATGGTAATTTACAACCCTGTGCTTTCACTTCTCGAAAATTGACTGAAACCGAAAGACGATGGGCTATTTGGGAAAAAGAAGCGTTTGCAGTTCATTGGGCTCTACGGACATGGAGACAATTCTTAGAAGGTTCAAATCATCCTTTTGAAGTTTGGACTGATCACAAAAATCTGGAAGCGCTAAAGACTCCTAGAAGACTTTCAAACAAGCCCGTTGGACTCAATATTTTAACCGCTTTAATTTTACTTTACAGTATATTCCTGGAGGGAAAAACTTCTTAGCAGATGCTCTTTCACGTTTACCCCAATACAATTGCACTCGCTCCGAGGTGGTTCAACCAATACTTCCTGTGCAACAGTTGGCGGCCCCAGCAATAACTAGAAGCCACTCGAAAGCTGACCCCTCACTCCCAGATGAACTAACCAAATCGTTTAAAGAAGCTTTAAACACCGATGACTGGTACTTAACGCATTCCCATGAATGCACACTCCGTGATGGACTAGCTTGGATTGGAACAAAACTATATGTTCCTCTATCACTCAGAGAAACCATCCTACAACGATGCCATGATGCCAAGATGGCAGGGCATTTTGGATTTGTGAAAACTTTGCATCTTCTTAAAAGACAATTTTGGTGGCCAAGTCTTAAAAAAGACATTCAAGCATATGTGGCAAGTTGCCCGGTCTGTGCATCATCCAAAAGACCTCCGGAAAACCTCCTGGACTACTACAAACGGTAGCCAGACCAGGAACCCCATGGAAAGAAATATCCATGGATTTCATAGTGGAATTACCTGAAAGTTCCGGCAATACTGTTATATGGGTAGTGACTGACCTTTTCTCCAAACAAGTCCATTTTATTCCATGTTCAAAAATACCCTCCTCAAAGACTCTAGCAAAGTTGTTTGTACAACACATTTATAGACTTCACGGAGTGCCTGATCGCATCATTTCAGATCGAGGAGTTCAATTCACTTCAAAATTTTGGAAAGAATTTTTACGACTCATTGGTTCCGCCCAAGGATTAAGCTCCTCCCATCATCCTCAAACTAATGGAAGCTGTGAACGTTCGAACTCTGTACTAGAACAATATCTCCGATGTTATGTTAACTACCAGCAAGATAATTGGGCTGATCTCTTACCTTTTGCTGAAGTTGCCTACAACAACTCAATTCATAGTAGCACGGGATTTACTCCCTTTAAAATAGCTTCAGGCCAAGATTTTGTTCCTATCTCGGAACTCCCACAAGAAGAAACTACTATTTCCTCTTTATCAGAATGGATAGATCAAATACAAAGCACATGGAAAATGACTGCATAAAACGATCGGCCACGCATGCATAAAAAACAAGCAGATAAAAAAAGGTCCCCTGAAAACAAATATCAAGTAGGCGATAAAGTTTATCTTTCCACCAAATATCTTCAAACCACTCAGAAATCTAAAAAACTTGGACCTAAATATGTGGGACCTTTCCCAATAGTAAAAATCATCAACCCCGTGACGGTACAACTAGATTTACCAAAAACACTTAGGAGAATCCACCCCGTTTTCCATGTCAGTTTGCTGAAACCTGAACACACATCTACTTTCCGTCCTAACCATACACCCCCTCCTATACCAATTCTCATAGAGGGAGAACAACACTTTGAAATAAAAGAAATTTTGGATTCAAGAAAACATAGAAATAAAATTCAATATCTTATTTCTTGGAAACACTTCCCGTTATCCCAAGCTGAATGGGTGAACAAAGAAGATGTTCATGCCTCGGAAAAAATAGCACAATTCTATAAAAAATATCCTGACAAACCCTAACTTCTCTTTTTTCTTTCTAGGACTGACGTCCTTGTTGCAGGAGGGCCGAATGTCAGCCTCCACTCCACTCTTCATTTACTTTTAAATGATTATATCAGTAGATAGAATGTAAAATGTTTATTTCTGTATTATAAACTCTTAGGATCATGAGATGAATCATACCACCATCCGGGGTAAGGGAAAAGAGCTTATTATTAGTGTCGGCTGACATAACTGGGAGGAGGGGTGATTAATGATTGAGTGTTATCAGCGCGCGCTTTCCTAACCGACACTGCATTCCTGAGTTGACTGACATCCAGAGACTTGTGGAAGAAGATTACCACGAGGGGCCGTGAAGGAGTTGGCATTGGACCAGACCAGCCTGACCTCCTGGAGGAGGAGGGACAATTGGGGGGATATGATATGTTTGCCATATTTTGTCTCAGTTCCAGCTTTGCTTGGCTGCTAACCAGACTGTAAAAGTAAAAGTACTTGTTTCTATTTCAAATGGAGTCAAGGTGAATTCTTTCCTATTTGCCGTCGGGGGTAGCCTGACAGGAAGGGACTTTGGAGGTTTTCTAGTCCAACCCTCTGCTCAAGGCAGGAACTTTATACCATCCCAGTCAAATGATTCTCTTGTCCACTTTGAAAACTTCCAGAGATGGAGCACTCACTACTTTGGGAGGCAACCTATTCCATTGCTTAATTGTTCCTACTGTATGAAAAATTTCTCCTGACTTCTAGATTTGGTCTCTCTTTAACAAACTCCCACCCATTTCCTCTTGTCCTTCCCTCCAGTGCTCTGGAGATGAAGTCACTGCCCTCTTCTCTGTCTGAGCCCCTAAAAGTGCCGGAAGATTCTATCATGGCTGCCCAATCCTTCCCACCTCGTCTCAGGTAGACAGAGTGAGCTCCCTCAACCATTCATCAAATGATTTAGACTCTAGACCTTAAATCAACTTTGTTCCTCTTCTCTTCACACTCTCCAAAATCTCAACAACTTTTTCTTTTTCAGAGTGACCAGATTTGCGGAAAGTATTCCAAGGGTGGTCTGACCAGTGAGACATAAAGCGGTACCAGCACTTCTCGCCATCTTGAATCTACCCCTCTTTTATTGCTGCCTAAGGCTGCCTTGGCCTATTTTGTCATCTGCAGCAGAGTTCTGGCAGACCCTTCAGTGCTTTGGCACAAGATCCTTCCACAGGTCCCACTGCTGAGCCAGGTACCGCCCATTCTGTAGCTAGGCATTGGGGTTTCCTGCTAAGGATCCTGCAGATCCTTATTTTTCTCAGCAATGAACTGCATCTTTCTAGGTGTATCCAATGTTCAAGTCTGTCAAGATCCTTCTGGATAATTGAGCTGATGTTCTAATAATTCCAACAAGCTTGGTGCCATCTGCAAATTTGGTGACTTCCCTTTTTGTGCCCTCACATAGATCATTGAGGAAGACGTGGAAGAGTCCTGGGCCCAAGGCAGGACCTTGAGGTACCCCACCCAATGCTTCCCCCCATGTAGATGTAGCTCCACAAAGGACTAGACACTGGGTCCGGTTGGTCAGCCATCTTACGAATTTTGTACCTATTTGGAATTGAATACCGATTCTATCTGTCTCGGTGTTCTTTTCATATTTTGTTTTTCTTTTCTTTTTGCCTAAAAAGAGATTCAAAGAAGGAATTAAGCATTTCTGCATTCACCGTTTAGGTCATTCACATGTGGAATCCTTCCCAGTCTCTCTAGAAACAGATTAACAGAGTTGGAAGAGACCTTGTAGGTCATCTAGTCCAACCTCCTTCCCCCCAAGTAGGAGACCCTCCACCATTTCTGACAGATGGCAGTCCAGTCTCTTCTTGGAAGCTTCCAGGGATGAAGCTCCCACAACTTCTGTTCCATGGCTTGATTGTTCTCATTGTCAGAAAATTTATCTTTATTTCCAGATTGAATCCCTCCTTGTTCAGTTTCCATCCATTATTCTTTGTCTGGTCTTCAAGTGCTTTGGAAAACCGCTTGACCCCCTCCTCTCTGTAGCAGCCCCTCAAATATTGGAACACTTCTATCCTGTCTCCCCTGGTCCTTCTCTTCACTAGACCAGCCATGCCCAGTTCCTGCAATCGTTCATCATGTTTTAGCCTCCAGTCCCCTCATCATCTTGGTTGTTCTTCTCTGCACTTTTTCTAGAGTCTCAACATCTTTTTTATAGTGTGGTGATGAAAACTGAATGCAGTACTCTAGGTGTGATCTCACTAGGGCTTTATAGAGTGGTATTAGTTCCTCTCCTGATCTTGATTGCATCTCTCTGTTAATGCAATTTAGGATTGTGTTGGTTTTTTTGTCTGCTGCCACACAATGCTGGCTCATATTTAACAGGTTGTCCACTAAGACTCCAGGATCCCTTTCACAGTTACTGCTATTAAACCTGGTTTCACCCAGTCTATATGTGTACTTCTGGTTTTTCTTTACTTTTCTCTACTCTGAATTTCATTCTGTTAGATCTCTCTTCACTGGTTGAAGTCCGCTCTCTTAAAGACTCAACTATTAGCCTGCTGGAGCAGTGCTTGGACTAGAAGACCCCCAAGGTCCCTTCCAACTCTCTGCGACTCTTACTGTTGGTTAAGTTCCCTGTGCCTGATTAAGTATGTTTGGGGGGCTCCCCAGAGGCTTAGAGCCAGAGGGGTTGAATGGGATGTTTGCCAGTTTCTTTATGGGCTGAGAGTTGGGTCTGGTGTGGTGTGGATGTGCTTGTCTGACCAGTGGGAGAGGCCATCTATGGGGTGGGATGGGGTGGATGCATGAGGGTGGGGGGGAGGGAAAGTGCAGCTAGATGTTAGGCATGGCCTCCTCCTTCTCTTGCTTCCCCCTGAGAGGCTCTGGAGCAGCAGGAGCTTCTGCCTCCCTCCGAGACCTTCCACCCAGCCCTGTGTTCCGATTCTGCCCCCCTGCTCCCTCAGCCTTTTGGCCTCTGGGGGTCTCTGCTGCCTCCAGGCCTCTCCTGGGGACCCCTCAGCTCCCAGTTCAGCTTCTGGCTGCTCTCCTCTCTCCTCCTCTCCTGTGGGCTGTTCGGCCCCCGACTGCTCAGCCTATTCGGCTGCTTGCTTCTGGCTCCCAGATCCCTCTCCGGCCAGACTCACCTGGCACACGAGGTAGCAAGTCCCCCACCCCACCTCCCTCCCTCCCTCCCTCCCTCCCCCAGTCCTCCCTCCTCTCCTGGACAGACATTGGACATGGACTCCTTCGATGCTCTTTCTATGGAGATACCTTAAACCCAATAACCAAGAGGCATCCTGGCCATTCCGACACTGCTTAGCTCCAGAGGCTGCTTAAGGAGCAACAGACTGTGGTTACAGCAAAGGTGGCTAGAATCTCCGCAGCAGCGCTGGGGATTCATGGGAAACACGTGAATAATCCACCATAGCTATTTTACACAACTAAAGTAGCAAACTCTTTTGCATTGCAACTCCTTTGCCTTTAATGACTATGGGCCTCACAGTTTAAGGAGTGATATTATAATATCATTAGGCCATGTGTAACTGACATTGGATGCCAAATTGTGATTTTAATATAGAGTTTATCTGTTGTTTATTATTTCATTCTAGAATTTTTAATTGGATATTCCTTGAGTGTTTTTATTTGTTCTGGTCTCTGGTCTTTGATTGTAATAAACTTGATTGGATTGGATTGGATTGGATTGGATTGGATGCAATTTGATTTACCAAGAAGGGTACTTAAAAAGACATATGATAGAGTAGACTGTTCCTCATATAGTGAATACTTTCCTCAGATAAAGGAACAATTCTTGTGTCTTAAATATGCACCATCACATTGAAGTTACTGTTATCATATTTAAAAAATAGGACAGAACCGACCATTAATTGCTGGACAGGGGCAGCCACCTGTTCATTCATTGCTCTTAAGTCTCTATTAGTTGTTCATAATGAGTCAGAGCAGCCTGCCCAAATCTGATGGCCTCCAGATATGAATGAATGCCTGCTCCTAATTCAAGACAAACAAGGACAAGTATAAAAAATTGGGCACATAACTAAGCATATAACTGAACCTACAAAGATGAAGTCACGAAATCTAAGGCTCTGAATGAACTAAGACTTGCAAGAAATGTTAAAAATAATTTTAGAAGTTTCAACCCGTAAAACACAAGGACAAACAATTGGTTCACTAATGGTGGGATGGCAAAGGGGCAGGCAGCAGGAATAACGCGGAACTGCTTCATTCATTCTTTCCATCTGTCCTTATACAAAAGGAGAAAAATAGAAAATACCCTTAGGCAAAAAAAGCCAAATGCACAGACATAGAATAGGGGGTTCTCTAATGTGTGTAACTTCCTTCCCTTTCATCCCAATAAATCTTATTAAAGAGAAGGCAATGAAAGTCATTCAGAGGAATTTGTTTTTTGACAACTGACAATGAACATGACACACATTCTAGGAAATCACTTGAGCAATTATTCCTACTGACAGCTGGCGATCAGAGACAGAGGCAGACCTCAGTGTGCCCCACACAAATGCGGAGGCTACCCTTGATGTTCATGATGGTGACCCCACCGACTCACAAAATATGCCAAATTCTTGGTCAAATGCATCAGTTAACAAACAGAATAGAATAGAATTTTTTATTGGCCAAGTGTGATTGGACACACAAGGAATTTGTCTTGGTGCATAAGCTCTCAGTGTACATAAAGAAAAGATACGTTCATCAAGGTACAACATTTACAACACAATTGATGATCAATATATCAATATAAATCATAAGGATTGCCAGCAACAAGTTATAGTCATACAGTCATAAGTGGAAAGAGATTGGTGATGGGAACTATGAAACGATTAATAGTAGTGCAGATTCAGTACATAGTTTGACAGTGTTGATGGAATTATTTGTTTAGCAGAGTGATGGCCTTCGGGAAAAAACTGCTCTTGTGTCTAGTTGTTCTGGTGTGCAGTGCTCTATAGCGTCATTTTGAGTATCTTGTATTTTGTTTTTGGTATCTTGTTTTTGGTGTCAATGGTACCCAGCATAAGGATCTTCCATTACATGCCCCTACTGTGAACTCGTACGGACAATATGAAGACCAATGCAAGAAAAATACATTAAGTGTTCTGTCATGGACTGTAGCTGGGTGGTACCTAAATAACTCCCATCCTCTGTTAGATGATCAGGATATCATTTTGGTTCAAGAGACTGCTAAATGGTTCTCACTCACATAAGGTAGAACCAAGGCCAGGCAGAGGCCCAGGAAGACTGAAGGGAGGGCTGGGTAGATTCATGTCTACCGACCTGAGAGCAGGGCCCCTTCTTCTTGCCCCTTTAAAGCATATGGTTAGGATGGCCCTTCTCCTCAAGATGGACCCTGTCCTGCTTTTAGCCGTTCGTGTTTATCTTCCGCCATCGCTAAGAAAAGCTGACACCACTGCAGCAGTGGAGGGATTCAGTTGGTTCTCCCTGGTTCGCTAGAACCGGCTGAATTGCCTGGGCCTGGGCCTCCCTCGCCCCTCCCCTCCGGAGGGTTTCCCAGGATCCCAGCCTCTTTCTCCCCCAAGGAGCACTTTCGGCCCCTCCCAGCTCCCCTTTTCTGGGGGTCTCCTTCCCCCTCCGCTTAGGGATCTGGGACAGCGCCTCCCCCCCCCCAACAACATCAGGGGGAGCCCAGCAGAGCCCATGGATGCTGCTGCCCCACAAACGCCCCCAAAGAGAGGGGAGAAAGAGGCAGATGCTCCCAGGCCCAGAGGAGGAATCGGTGGGTCTGGGGGGGGGGAGGAGGTTTTTTGGACTTAGGAATTGGGAGGGCCCAAAAAGAACAGGAGGGCCAATGGGAATTCCCCCTTGTCCAGCGTCATCGGTCTCCGGGCAGAGTCTCCCTGGACTGATGGAGGCGATAGTTCCGCGCAGAGAGAGAAGCAGAGGAAGGGGGAGAGGGACCCGTTCAGTCGCGGGAGGGGCTGCATTTTAGGGGGCAGTTTCATGCCAGCTCCGGAGGGCCGCGTGGGCTTCCTTTTGGGGTCCCCCTCATGATCCTCAGCCAGAGTCTCCCTTTCTCTGGGTGTCTGGACTGGAGAGGACAGACTAGATGGCCTTCCAGTTCCCAGGGGGAGTCCAGGCTGGGGCTGCCGAGCCTCCGGAAGAGCCAAGTGAAGCCAGAGCTTCAGGGCTCCTCCTGGGCTCCGTTTGAAGTCCCCCACTGCATGGGAGCCCCGTGGGGAGGGGGGAGCTCTTGACACACACAGAGAGAGAGAGAGACTCCCCTTCCCCCTCTGAGGCAACCGATGCCCACCTTTCCTGGCCCCGAGAGGAAACCTCCATTTGTGGGTGGGGGTCCCAGTCCCCCCTCGGGGCTGGCTCTGCTAGACCACCGACCCCTGGAGGGAGAGGCTCCCCTGGAGGCCCCCCTTCTCCCCTCTGGCTCTTCCTGGGAGTTTCCCCCTCGGCTTCTCCCACTTTCAGCCCCCCGAAGGGCTGCAGGAGCGGAGCTGGGTCGGGGCTTCAGCCCAGAGCCGGGAAAGTCCCCCGCAGCTTCTTCCCTTTTACAGCCGGTCCCAGCCTCTCCCCCCCACCCCAAGGCAGGAGGAGCTGGGTGGACGGAAGGCTTCGATTGGGGGGAGAAGGGAGAGGCAGACTCAAAGGCTGGAAGGGACCTTAGAGATCTTCTAGTCCAACCTCCTCCCCCAAGGCGGGAGCCCTTAGACCAGCCCGGACAAACGGCTGTCCACTCTCTTCTTGAAGGTCTCCAGTGATGCAGCCCCCACAATTCCAGGTGGGGGGGTCGCTCCATTGATTAATCATTTCTCACGGTCAGGAAATCCCTCCTGATCACTTGAGGTCGGATCCCCCTCGGAGGCTTCGGACGATCCCATTTCGCCTTCCGGGCTGGTCGACCTTCTCTGGGCATCGGCTTCCGTCAGCTGAGGGGCCATCCTTGGAGACCCTGCCCCACTCCGGGATCTGCTTGTGAGATCCCAAGTGAGCGAGCGAGATCCCAAGGGCAGGAGCGGGACTCCAGCCGGTCTTCTCCTCTCCAGGAAGGGTCGCAACTGGAGTTCCCCAAGCCGCCCAGAGCCCAGCCAAGACCCCCGATCCAGTGGGGAAATTGACATTCTTTTACGACCAGTTCTGTGGGCGTGGCGTGGTGGGCGTGGCAGGCAAGGATACTGCAAAATCCCCATTCCCACCCCACTCCTAGGGGAAGGATACTGCAAAATCCCCATTCCCACCCCACTCCTAGGGGAAGGATACTGCAAAATCCCCATTCCCACCCCACTCCTAGGGGAAGGATACTGCAAAATCCCCATTCCCTCCCCACTCCTAGGGGAAGGATACTGCAAAATCCCCATTCCCTCCCCACTCTGCGGCCAACCAGGGTGGTATTTGCCGGTTCTCCAAACTACTCAAAATTTCCGCTACTGGTTCTCCAGAACCTGTCAGAACCTGATGGATTTCACCCCTGACCCGATCCCCCTTCTCTTCCGAGTCAAGCTGAGAATTCAGGAAGATCCCCATGTGAGCAGCGTCTCTTCCTCACCCCTCTCCCCAATTCTCAGCCAAAGGACCCTCGCCTCATAGTTTTTCCTCCCTCTAAAGTTTGTGCGTTTTTGTCCACAACTCCCTCCAACTTCCGTATGTGTGTTTGTACAAAACGTCTTTTGAACAGAAATATTGTTTCCAAATAAATGCAGCTTTTCCCACCTTTCCAAAGCTCTGCCTTGATTTGAAACCAACACTAACAACCTCCCTGACACGCCAGGAGGGAGAAGAAAAACTCCTAAAAAGATTTAAACTGCAGCTCCCTCAATCTCAAAAACATCTCTTTCCAATTATGACTGTATGACTATAATTTTGTTGCTGGCAATCCTTATGATTTATATTGATATATTGACCATCATTTGTGTTGTAAATGTTGTACCTTGATGAAGGTATCTTTTCATTTATGTACACTGAGAGCATATGCACCAAAGACAAATTTCTTCTGTGTCCAATCACACTTGGCCAATAAAAAATTCTATTCTATTCTATTCTAATTATTCTTATACAATTTCACATTTGATGGTGTAATATAAACCCCTAAATATTTAACCTTTTTTACAATTTCAAATCCTGTTATTTCCTCTAATTTTTCTTTCTGTTGTTTGGTCATATTTTTTATTATCACTTTTGTTTTATTCTGGTTTACCTTAAACCCTGAGATCAATTATATTCAACAGAGATACACTTGAATTTATAGGATTTGTTAGAGTAATCATCAAATCATCTGCACAGGCTCTCACTTTATATTCATGTTGTCTAACTTTAATTCCCTCTGTCTCCTTTGATTCTTGTATTTTATCCAATAGTGGCTCCAGAGTTAAAATAAACAGTAAAGGACATCCCTGTCTTGTTCCTTTCGCAATTTTAAAAGCTTCTGTTAAATTACCATTAATTATTATCTGGGCTGTTTGCTCTCCATAAATTGCTCTAATTATTCTTACAAAACTATCTCCAAATTGCATTTTTTCTATTAATTTAAATAAAAAGTCCCAATGCAATCGATCAAAAGCTTTCTCTGCATCCAAAAAGATAAATGCTGCTGATATAAATTTTTTCTTTTCTAAATATTCCAATAAGTTAACAATCTGCCTAACATTATTCCTCATCTGTCTCCCTTTTATAAATCCAGATTGATCAGTATGAATTCTTCGTTGTAAAACTAACATTAATCTGTTTGCTATTATTTTAACAAAAATCTTATAATCATTTTGAGTTGAGAGATTTATGGAGATTGCGGAATTTGGAGGAAAGAGACTATACTTTTTTTTCTGAGAGGCATCAATCTTTTTCACGTATTGATTTTATATTAACCTCTAATGATTAGCTTTCTAGGGTAAAGAAAATTAAAATATTTTCAAGATGTTTATCTGATCATAGCCCAGTTTGGATGGAATTGCAGTATGAAAAAGAAGGCAGAAGAACATGGAGATTAAATGAAAATTTATTTAGATATCAGGATAACGTAAATCAATGTAAAAAGCAGATGAAAGAATTTTTTGATTACAATTTGAATAAGGAAACATCGATAGAAATGTTTTGGGATGCCAGCAAAGCCTTTATGAGAAGTGTGTTAATATATATTAACAATAGACAGAGAAATAAGCAACAAAGGCAGCGTAGGTATCTAGAAGAGGAGATTTATAAGAAACAACAATTATTAATACATAACCCGCAGGACCAAAAAATTAAGGATGCAATAAAGATATTACAGAGTTAATTTAATATGATAATGGGGGCACGGGGAGGGGAAAGGGGGAGGAGGGGAGGGGAAAGGGGAGGAGGGGGTGGGAGGAGTGGGCAGGGGAGGGAAAGGGGAGGAGGGAGGGAAAGGGGAGGAGGAGGGAAAGGGGAGGAGGGAGGAGGAGGGAGGGAAAGGGAGAAGGAATGGGAGGAGGAAAGGTGGAGGAGGAGGAAGGGGAGGGGGAGGAGCCCCCATTTGGGGGGCAGAGCAGAAGTGGGGGGCTTTGGCAGAAAGTTAATGCTGGGGCCAGGATGGTCTCGCCCACCGCTGCTGCCCCCGCCTCCTTCCAATCCCGCAATGGAAGTCTCCTCCGTAGGGAATGAGGGTCAGTGGAACTCCCTGCAAGGGCTCTTCTCCGTCTTTTTTCCTCTTGAGGGCCCCAGAAAGACCCTTGTGGCCCCCCTCTCTCTCGCATCCTCTCCCCTGGAGGCTTTTGGTCCTTGGCTGCATTCACTGGTCTGGCTCAAGAACCATCCGGGAGATGATGGGAAGGCCGAGAGTTCTCAGGGGGCTTGGAAAAGGAAGCCTGGCTGGGGGGCTTTGGACCCTTGTCCAGGATTTCCCAGAATCCCTCATTTCCTGACCGGATCAATGAGGAGGAGACATCACAAACCCCGTAGCTGATGGCGCCGTTTCCTTTGGTTCTGAAAGGCGGTGCTTAGGGGTGGAATCTTCTGGTGAAAAGGATCCAGTGGATCTCCATCTTCTGTGGTGTCATTCTTTCTTGGCCTCCATATCCTTTGGATCTGTTTCCGAATCATCCACCAACATGGATTCTTGAGAGGATTCAACAGGAACCGTTGTCTGGAAAGTCACAAACTTCTCTGTGGCGTCACTTGTGCTTTAGATGAAGTGGAAGAAATGCATTTGTCTTTTGTTCCCTGTTCTCGTTTTGCAGAAGTTGTTGTTGATGTTAGCTGCGAAGTCGTGTCTGACCCATCGTGACCCCATCAACGACGTTCCTCCAGGCCTTCCTGTCCCCTACCATCCTCTGGAATCTATTTAAACTCATGCCTACTGCTTCAGTGACTCCATCCAGGCACCTCGTTCTCTGTCGTCCCCTTCTTCTTTTGCCCTCAATCTTTCCCAGCATTCGGCTCTTCTCCAGGCATTAGGCTCTTCTCCAGGTATTAGGCTCTTCCCCAGGTATTATTACCAAAGTATTTCAGTTTCATTTTCAGGATCCAGCCTTCTAAAGAGCAGTCAGGGTTGATCTCCTCTAGAACTGACTGGTTTGTTCGCCTTGCAGTCCAAGGGACTCGCAGGAGTCTTCTCCAGCACCAGAGTTCAAAGGCCTCAATTCTTTGGCGCTCAGCCTTTCTTATGGTCCAACCTTCACAACCATACATTGCAACTGGGAAAACCATATGCACTTTTGTTGGCAGGGTGATGTCTCTGCTTTTTAGTACACTGTCTAGATTTGCCATAGCTTTCCTCCCCAGGAGCAAGCGTCTTTTAATTTCTTGGCTGCAGTCCCCATCTGCGGTGATCTTGGAACCCAGGAAAATAAAATCTGTCACTACTTCCATTTCTTCCTCATCTATCTGCCAGGAAGTGAGAGGGCCGGATGCCATGATCTTAGTTTTTTTAATGTTGAGTTCAAGCCAACTTTTGCACTCTCCTCCTTCACCAGCATCAAGAGGCTTCTTAGTTCCTCTTTGCTTTCTGCCATTAGAGTGGTATCATCTGCATATCTGAGGTTGTTGGTATTTCTGCCAGCAATCTTAATTCCAACTTTTGATTCATCCAGCCCCGCCTTTCTCATGATGTGCTCTGCATATAAGTTAAATAGGCAGGGCGATAGTATACAGCCTTGCCGGACTCCTTTCCCAATTTTGAACCAATCTGTAGTTCCGTGTCCAGTTTTCACTGTTGCTTCTTGACCCGCGTACAGGTTTCTCAAGAGATAAATAAGATGGTCTGGTACACCCATCTCTTTAAGAACTTGCCACAATTTGTTGCGATCCACACAATCAAAGGCTTTAGCATAGTCAATGAAGCAGAAGTAGATGTTTTTCTGGAACTCCCTAGCTTTCTCCATGATCCAGCGTATGTTGGCAATTTGATCTCTAGTTCCTCTGCCTCTTCGAAATCCTGCCTGTACTTCTGGTAGTTCTCGATCCACATACTGCAGGAGCCTAGCTTGTAGGATTTTAAGCATAACCTTACTAGCATGTGAAATGAGTGCAACGGTATGATACTTTGAACGTTCTTTGGAATTGGAATGTAAACTGACCTTTTCCAATCCTGTGGCCACTGCTGAATTTTCCAAATTTGCTGACAAATTGAGTGTAGCACTTTTACTGCATCATCTTTTAAGATTTTGAATAGCTCAGCTGGAATACTGTCTCCTCCACTAGCTTTGTTGTTGCTCAGATTTCCTAAGGCCCATTTGACTTCACATTCTAGGATGTCTGGCTCAAGGTCAGTGACCACCCCATCGTGGTTATCAGGGATGTTAAGCTCGTTCTTGTATAGGTCTTCTGTGTAATTTTGCCACCTCTTCTTAATCTCTTCTGCCTCTGTTAGGTCCCTGCCACTTTGGTCCTTTATCATGCCCATCTTTGCATGAAATGTTCCCTTCATATCTCCAATTTTCTTGAAGAGATCTCTGGTCCTCCCTATTCTATTGTTTTCTTCTATTTCTTTGCACTGTTCGTTTAAGAATGTATTCTTATCTCTTCTAGCTATTCTCTGGAATTCTCCATTCAACCTGGTGTATCTTTCTCTTTCTCCCTTGCCTTTCGCTTCCCTTCTTTCCTCAGCTATTTGCAAAGCTTCCTCAGACAGCCAGTTTGCTTTCTTGCCTTTCTTTTTCATTGGGATGGTTTTAGTTGTTACCTCTTGAACAATGTTGCAAACCTCTGTCCATAGTTCTTCAGGCACTCTGTCTATCAGATCTAATTCCTTAAATCTATTTGTCACCTCTACTGTATATTCATCAGGGATATGATTTAGTTCATACCTGAGTGGCCTGGGGCTTTTCCCTACTTTCTTCAATTTAAACCTAAATTTTGCAAGGAGAAGCTCATGATCTGAGCCACAGTCGGCTCCTGGTCTTGTTTTTACTGACTGTATAGAGCTTCTCCATCTTTGGCTGCAGAGCACCTAGTCAATCTGATTTCTGTGTTGACCGTCTGGTGATGTCCATGTGTAGAGTCGTCTCTTGGGTTGTTGGAAAAGAGTGTTTGCTATGACCATCGTATTATCTTGACAGAATTCTATCAGCCTGTGCCCTGCTTCATTTTGTACTCCAAGGCCAAACTTCCCTGTTACTCCAGTTATCTTTTGGCTTCCTACTTTAGCATTCCAATCCCCCATGATGATAAGGACATCATTTTTTGGTGTTAATTCTATAAGGTTCTGTAGGGCTTCATAGAACCGGTCAATTTCATCCTCTTCAGCACCAGAGGTTGGGGCATAGACTTGGACTACTGTGATATAGAATGGTTTGCCTTGGATTCGAACTGAGATCTTTCTGTCATTTTGGGGATTGTATCCCAGTATTGCTTTTCCTACTCTCTTATTGACTATGAAGGCTACTCCATTTCTTCTGAGAGATTCTTGCCCGCAGTAGTATACCTGATGGTCAGCTGAATTAAATTCACCCATTCCTGTCCATTTTAGTTCACTGATTCCTAAGATGTCGATGTTCAATCTTGTCATCTCTTGTTTGACCACGTCCAGCTTACTTTGATTCATGGATCTTACATTCCAAGTTCCTATGGAGAAAAAATCTTTACAGCATCGGATTTTCCTTTCACATCCACAGCTGAGCGTCCTTTCGGCTTTGGCCCAGTGGCTTCATTCTTTCTGGCGCTACTAGTACCAGCCCTCTGCTCTTCCCGAGTAGCATATTGGAAACCTTCCGACCTGAGGGGCTCATCTTCCGGCATCATCTCTTTTTTTCCTTTTTGTACCGTCCCTGGGGTTTTTGTGGCAAAGATACTGGAATGGGTTGCCATTTCCTTCTCCAGTGGATCACGTTTTGTCAGAACTCTCTGCTATGACCTGTCCGTCTTGGGTGTCCCTGCACGGCATAGCTCATAGCTTCATTGAGCTACGCAAGCCCCTTCGCCACGACAAGGCAGTAATCCATGAAAGGGTTTGCAGAAGTACTAATGCCTTTTATAAGAGCTTTCTGGCTGTTGCTATTCTGCTTCGTATTTTGAATTTTCAAAGTGGGCTTCTGATTGCCAATATTTTTTTAAACTTTTAAAGTCCGACTTGCGTGATGAAGAGAAGCGAGGAAGAGGAGCTCCTGTTTCCATCCTCTTCTCCGTCTTTTTTCCTCTTGAGGGCCCCAGAAAGACCCTTGTGGCCCCCCTCTCTCTCGCATCCTCTCCCCTGGAGGCTTTTGGTCCTTGGCTGCATTCACTGGTCTGGCTCAAGAACCATCCGGGAGATGATGGGGAGGCCGAGAGTTCTCAGGGGGCTTGGAAAAGGAGGCCTGGCTGGGGGGCTTTGGACCCTTGTCCAGGATTTCCCAGAATCCCGCATTTCCTGACCGGATCGATGAGGAGGAGACATCACAAACCCCGTGGCTGATGGCGCTCTTTCCTTTGGTTCTGAAAGGCGGTGCTTAGGGGTGGAATCTTCTGGTGAAAAGGATCCAGTGGATCTCCATCTTCTGTGGTGTCATTCTTTCTTGGCCTCCATACCCTTTGGATCTGTTTCCGAATCATCCACCAACATGGATTCTTGGGAGGATTCAACAGGAATCGTTGTCTGGAAAGTCACAAACTTCTCTGTGGCGTCACTTTGTGCTTTAGATGAAGTGGAGGAAATGCATTTGTCTTTTGTTCCCTGTTCTCGTTTTGCAGAAGTACGAATGCCTTTTATAAGAGCTTTCTGGCTGTTGCTATTCTGCTTCGGATTTTGAATTTTCAAAGTGGGCTTCTGATTGCCAATATTTTTTTAAACTTTTAAAGTCCGACTTGCGTGATGAAGAGAAGCGAGGAAGAGGAGCTCCTGTTTCCATCCTCTTCTCCGTCTTTTTTCCTCTTGAGGGCCCCAGAAAGACCCTTGTGGCCCCCCTCTCTCTCGCATCCTCTCCCCTGGAGGCTTTTGGGCCTTGGCTGCATTCACTGGTCTGGCTCAAGAACCATCCGGGAGATGATGGGGAGGCCGAGAGTTCTCAGGGGGCTTGGAAAAGGAGGCCTGGCTGGGGGGCTTTGGACCCTTGTCCAGGATTTCCCAGAATCCCGCATTTCCTGACCGGATCGATGAGGAGGAGACATCACAAACCCCGTGGCTGATGGCGCTCTTTCCTTTGGTTCTGAAAGGCGGTGCTTAGGGGTGGAATCTTCTGGTGAAAAGGATCCAGTGGATCTCCATCTTCTGTGGTGTCATTCTTTCTTGGCCTCCATACCCTTTGGATCTGTTTCCGAATCATCCACCAACATGGATTCTTGGGAGGATTCAACAGGAATCGTTGTCTGGAAAGTCACAAACTTCTCTGTGGCGTCACTTTGTGCTTTAGATGAAGTGGAGGAAATGCATTTGTCTTTTGTTCCCTGTTCTCGTTTTGCAGAAGTACTAATGCCTTTTATAAGAGCTTTCTGGCTGTTGCTATTCTGCTTCGGATTTTGAATTTTCAAAGTGGGTTTCTGATTGCCAATATTTTTTTAACTTTGGCAACCAAAAATACTCCCAGCAGAAGTTTGACTTAGCTGTTTAGGAGAGACTGGCCCATCTTTTTGCTCTCCAATTTGTCACCAGCTAGACTTGCTTTTAAATTTGGGCTCTGAGTGGCAATTTCCTTCCCACATTTTATCCTGCCCAACTTCTATTTTTGCTTTGACTGAAACCTGCGAGTCACCTGATCGTTGATAGAGTAGTTCTACTTCATCTTCTCAACTTGATCCGATGTGAACATATTTGGAAGTCACCGCCCGGTTTGGAAACTTCTCTTGTGTTACACTGAGTTTTATTTTCACTGTGTGTAGAAGCTTTTTCAACACTGCAATCTTCTCACACCTCGTCTTCATCGTCAAGTCTTGACAGTCAATGACTTTGCTTTGAACTGAGCAAAGTTTGGGAAGTTTGTCTTATGCTACACTTTGCTTTGACTGAAGCGACTTTTGTCTAAGTAGGGGAGGAGGGGAAGGAAGAGGAGGAGGAGTGGGAGGGGAGCAGGAGGGAGATGTGGAGGGGCTGGAGGGAAAGGGAGGGGGAGAGGGAGGAGGAAGGGGAGGGAAGGAAGGGGGATGGGGAGGCGGAGGGAGATGAGGGGAGGGAGAGGAGGAGGAGGGAAAGGGAGGGAGAGGAGGAGGAGGAGGAGGGAAAGGAGGAGGACTAGGGGGAGGAGCTACTTGAAGGCCTTAGCTTGTGGGAAGCTGCCTCAGATCTCCTTAGATCTTCTGCGATCTCCTCCCGGATCTTACTGGGATCCCGCTCTCTCTCTTGCATCCTCTCCCCTGGAGGCTTTTGGTCCTTGGCTGCATTCACTGGTCTGGCTCAAGAACCATCCGGGAGATGATGGGAAGGCCGAGAGTTCTCAGGGGGCTTGGAAAAGGAGGCCTGGCTGGGGGGCTTTGGACTCTTGTCCAGGATTTCCCAGAATCCCTCATTTCCTGACCGGATCGATGAGGAGGAGACATCACAAACCCCATGGCTGACGGGGCCATTTCCTTTGGTTCTGAAAGGCGGTGCTTCTGGTGAAAAGGATCCAGTGGATCTCCATCTTCTGTGGTGTCATTCTTTCTTGGCCTCCATACCCTTTGGATCTGTTTCCGAATCATCCACCAACATGGATTCTTGGGAGGATTCAACAGGAACCGTTGTCTGGAAAGTCACAAACTTCTCTGTGGCGTCACTTTGTGCTTTAGATGAAGTGGAGGAAATGCATTTGTCTTTTGTTCCCTGTTCTCGTTTTGCAGAAGTACTAATGCCTTTTATAAGAGCTTTCTGGCTGTTGCTATTCTGCTTCGTATTTTGAATTTTCAAAGTGGGTTTCTGATTGCCAATATTTTTTTAACTTTGGCAACCAAAAATACTCCCAGCAGAAGTTTTACTTAGCTGTTTAGGAGAGACTGGCCCATCTTTTTGCTCTCCAATTTGTCACCAGCTAGACTTGCTTTTAAATTTGGGCTCTGAGTGGCAATTTCCTTCCCACATTTTATCCTGCCCAACTTCTATTTTTGACTGAAACCTGCGAGTCACCTGATCGCTGATAGAGTAATTCTACTTCATCTTCTCAACTTGATCCGATGTGAACGTATTTGAAAGTCACCGCCCGGTTTGGAAACTTCTCTTGTGTTACACTGAGTTTTATTTTCACTGTGTGTAGAAGCTTTTTCAACACTGCAATCTTCTCACACCTCGTCTTCATCGTCAAGTCTTGATGGTCAATGACTTTGCTTTGACCTGAGCAAAGTTTGGGAAGTTTCTCTTATGCTACACTTTGCTTTGACTGAAGCGACTTTTGTCTAAGTAGGGGAGGAGGGGAAGGAAGAGGAGGAGGAGTGGGAGGGGAGCAGGAGGGAGATGTGGAGGGGCTGGAGGGAAAGGAAGGGGAGAGGGAGGAGAGGAGGAAGGGGAGGGAAGGAAGGGGGATGGGGAGGCGGAGGGAGATGAGGGGAGGAAGAGTGGGAGGGGAGGAGGGAGGGGAGCAGGAGGGAGATGTGGAGGGGCTGGAGGGAAAGGAAGGGGGAGAGGGAGGAGAGGAGGAAGGGGAGGGAAGGAAGGGGGATGGGGAGGCGGAGGGAGATGAGGGGAGGGAGAGTGGGAGGGGAGGAGGGAGAGGGGAGAGGAAGGGAGGAAGAGGGGGAGGGGAGGGGAAAGGAGGAGGACTAGGAGGAGGAGCTACTTGAAGGCCTTAGCTTGTGGGAAGCTGCCTCAGATCTCCTTAGATCTTCTGCGATCTCCTCCCGGATCTTACTGGGATCCCCGCCGCTCTCTCTCTCCCAGGAAACGTTCCCTCCGTTGTTTCTCTCTGGAAGAAAGAGACATGGAGGCCTCAATGCTGAGAAGCAACCAAATATTCTTCCTTCCTTCCTTACTTACTTAGCAAGAACAACAACTGTTTGATGCCAGGAAAATCTCTCTCTGGAAAACAACCAATATAGTTTGGGCAGCTGGGGTGGGGGAGGGGCTGCACTCCGTGCCAAAAAGATTGGCCATCAACTGTCCTAAAACATCAACTGTCATTTTATGTAAATATTCATCAATTGGAATCAATAGTATATGTACTAATACGGATAATTTGGTGCCTAAGAAGAACAAGAGTAACAATATACATACTAAGGGTTTTTTCTTCTTCTTTTGGAACTTCATTTTACAAAATTAGGGATTTTATTATAGTACAATAAAATTTAGTCGTAAGTGTTTAAATGTGGCCTCTCCTTCTAATTTTCAGCTATTCTTCCTATCGCTTAATGGGTAGATTCTTCACCCTGGAATCATGTTTCTGCTCCAATGTTATTTTATCTTTCTCGATGAAAGAAATGAAGCTTTGAATTGAAACAGAGGTCAGGAAATGAGTGCATTTGTCATGGATGGTCTGAGAAAGTCCATGTTTTACCTCCTCAGTCGCTCTGTGAGGTCCTTTCTTATTGCCTCTTTTTCCTCGGCCAAAGCAACCTTATCCAGCTTGAGCCTCTCAATTTGACCCCGAAGGTCCAGCCTCTCATTAATCAGAGCCCCGATGACAGTTTCTTTTCTGTAAAGTTAGAAGAGCAGACAGAAATTAGCCTTCTAATTTCAGGCTAGGACTTATTTTCAAGGTAGGTCATATTTTTGGGGAAAACAGGGTATTTCTCACCTCTCCAGTTGTTCCTGCAGTGCCTGGTTCTCCCCTAGGAGCTCCTGCGTCTCTCCAGCTTGCTGCGCAACTCTGCAGTGGAGGTGGCGGTTCTGCTCTTCCAAAACCTTTATTCTGTAAATTAGGGAGACAAGAGGGGAATTAGCCCCCTCAGGTTTTCACTTGAATCATCAAACAATTTTGCAATTAAACTAACTAAAATACCCGGCACTTGGTTTGTTTTAACCAGCCTGACTTTTGAATGAATTGAGTTTTGCCGTTTCTGTTACCACAGCTACAGTCCCAAGTTCTCCTTACAGGAACCAAAGCAGGAATGATTTAAATGATTTATTAGTTACTTTAGAAATGCTCAGTAAAATGGACAAATCAGGAGATCCTACCTACATCTCCACTATATTCTTAAGGGATTTGATTCACTTCTTCGGTCTTAACTACATTTAAGAGCTAAGTGCAAATTAATGACTTTTTCCTTTCAGTATTTAGCATTACATAATCTATAAGTACCACAAAAGAATCTACAGATCTTAAAACCTCCCCCCCACTTTTTTTTTGGCTTACACACCAGAAAAGGCACAAACCAAGTCAAAACTATGAAGCTATCGAAGTGCTGTCCCGGTGTTTGGAAGCCGTACGGGTCTGGATGGGGAGAAACAGGCTCAAGCTCAATCCTTCCAAGACAGAGTGGCTGTGGATGCCGGCATCCCGGTACAGTCAGCTGAGTCCTCGGCTGACTGTTGGGGGCGAGTCACTGGCCCCGATGGAGAGGGTGCGCAATCTGGGCATTCTCCTGGATGAACGGCTGTCTTTTGAAGACCATTTGACGGCCGTCTCCAGGAGAGCTTTCCACCAGGTTCGCCTGGTGTGCCAGTTGCGCCCCTTTCTAGACCGGGATGCCTTATGCACGGTCACTCACGCCCTCGTGACGTCTCGCCTGGATTACTGCAATGCTCTCTACATGGGGCTCCCCTTGAGGGGCATCCGGAGGCTTCAGTTGGTCCAGAACGCGGCTGTGCAGGTGATAGAGGGAGCCCCTCGGGGCTCCCGTGTTACACCTATCCTGCGCAGACTGCACTGGCTACCTGTGGCCTTCCGGGTGCGCTTCAAGGTGTTGGTGACAATCTTTAAAGCGCTCCATGGCATAGGGCCGGGCTATTTACGGGACCGCCTACTGCTACCAAATACCTCTCACCGACCCGTGCGCTCTCACAGAGAGGGACTCCTCAGGGTGCCGTCAGCTAGGCAGTGCCGTCTGGCGACACCCAGGGGAAGGGCCTTCTCTGTGGGGGCTCCCACCCTCTGGAACGAACTCCCCCCAGGACTTCGTCAACTTCCGGACCTCCGAACCTTTCGTCGCGAGCTTAAAACGCACTTATTCATCTGCGCGGGACTGGATTAGATTTTAAAGTTATTGGTTTTAAGGGGTTTTTTATTATTTATACTTTTTTTTAAATTTGGCAATAGAATAAGTTTTTTAATTGTTGTTTTTAATCTGTATTTATATGTATTTTAACTGCCTGTGAACCGCCCTGAGTCCTTAGGGAGATAGGGCGGTATATAAATTTGAAAAATAAATAAATAAATAAATAAAACAATTTCCAAAGTTTCTAATGGGGACAGAAGGGGGAGCCGAGAACTGAGGTGAGTGAGCAGCAGAGGAGGAGAAAAAATGCAAGGACCTCCTTAATTCAGAGGATTTGGCCAGGAAAAGTCCTTGTCAAGAGATTCATGATGTCTCAGACCAGGGGTGAAATCCAGCAGGTTCTGACAGGTTCTGGTAGTGGAAATTTCAAGCAGTTCAGAGAACCGGTAGCGGAAATTTTGAGCAGTTCGAAGAACCGGCAAATACCACCTCTGGCTGTCCCCAGAGTGGATTGGGAATGGAGATTTTTCAATATCCTTCCCCCAGGAGTGGGGACGGAATGGGGATTTTGCAGTATCCTTCCCCTGCCACGCCCACCAAGCCACGCCCACAGAACCGGTAGTAAAAAAAATTGGATTTCACTACTGTCTCAGACCCATCCAGGCAACGTAATTCAACGCAGAAGGTTGTGCAATGTGTGTCCAGGGTAGGGAGCTAAGGAGAATTGAATACAAAATCCTGGAAGAGAAAACCAGGGTTCTGTCTCAAAATTTCTCACCTCCGCAGTTGCTCCTCCACCTCCCTGCAGAGCTGCGCGTTCTTTTCCGCAAGCTGGGAGTTGTGACGCAGGAGCTCTTCATTCAGGGAGAACCGCTTATCCTTTCTGTTGCTGAAAATAGGAAGACCAGAGAGAAATTAGACCCGTCATTTTTTTACTTGAATCATCAAACTTTTTCTTCAATGGAAAAACATTAAAAATACCTTTATGTTTGTGTGTGTGTGTATAAATTCAGTGTTGCTCTTTCTACTAACAATGCTTTCACCATTAATTGGGTCTTTTAGAAAGGCTCCGTAAAAGTTTGATGGACTTTAGCTGCACTTCCAGGATAGTCTGAAGGGATTTGATTAGCCAATTTTACTAATAATATATACTTTCTTTTCAATTCCTTTTCCATTATACCCAATCTATCATTTCATAATTGTACATTTATATTTATAATCTTCTTTCTTCCCCTCCACATCCCCCTCTTCCATTTCCACTGGCGTTATCTGGGTTTCTATTTCTTTTTTGTCATTTCCCTCATTTAGCTTTCTATTATTTAAATTGCTTATCTATCATCTTTTATTCATAGCTCTGTTTTAACCATACATAGAATCTTTCCCATGTCTTGAAATACACTGTTTCCTCTTTATCTTTTATTCTTAGAGTTAATCTATTCATTTCCGCACAGTCTAGAATCTTTTTTATTACGTCACCTTCTGACAGGATTCTATCTTCCAATTTTGCACAAATACAAGTCTTGCTGCTGTTATTACATGTATAATTAAATACGTATCTTCTTTGCTATATCTTTCTGACAAAATACCCCATAAAAAAATCTCTGGCCTTAATTCTATAGGTTTCCTCTAACCATGTCTGTATATTAAACCAATAATTTTTTGCTTCTGTACATGACCACCACATATGATAATGTGATCCCGGCAAATGCGAGCATTTCCAACATTTAGCTGATTTATATTTATATTTATTTTTGTTACCCTTTCTGGGGACAATGTGCCATCTATAAAACATTGTATATAAATTTTCTTTGTATGCAGTTGCCATTGTCAGTTTATAATTCCTTTTCCATAGTTGTTGCCATTTCTCTAATTCTATTACATAACCAAAAGTTTTCGCCCATGTTATCATTGTCTCTTTTACTTCTTCATCTTGTAATCTAATTTGCAATATTATACAATCTTTTAATCATTCTTTCATCCTTTCCAGTCATTATCTGATCCCACTCTGATTCCCCCAAATTAAAACCATATTGTTTCAAATCTTTATCGTATCTTGATTGTATTTGCAGTCTTGTGTACCAATCAGCCTCAATCCCTTGTTTTTCTAGATCTTGCTTCTGTTTTAGTTCTTTCTTCTCTGTTAAGATGTTCTGTGTATTCTTGCAAATACACAGTAACAACAAACCTTGGTTTACACCTAAACTTAAGCAGCTACGACATTCCAAAGAGGAGGCCTACAGAAAAGGTGATAAAATGCTGTACAATCAGGCCAGAAATGCACTAACAAGGGAGATAAGAGCAGCAAAAAGAAGCTACTCTGAAAAGCTAAAGAATCAGTTTTCAGCAAATGAACCAGCAAACATGTGGAAAACTCTTAAAAATATCACCGGCTATGGCAAACCTCCTTCCCAGGCTGAAGGTAATCAACAACTGGCAGATGACCTGAATGAGTTTTACTGCAGGTTTGAAAGGAAACTACAGCCACCTATCTCCACAACCCCCATCTCAGACACACCAACAACAGCCAAGCCTCCTAGAACTGACCCCATTTCATTGGGTTCACAACCCCTAGTGATCACAGAAAAGGAAGTGCAGGACCTATTTCACAGACAAAAGCCAGGAAAAGCTCCAGGCCCAGACAAGATAACTCCTTCTTGCTTAAAAGTCTGTGCTGACCAATTGGCCCCCATCTTCACCCATATTTTCAATAAATCACTAGAGATGTGTTATGTTCCTTCTTGCTTCAAACGCTCTACCATCATCCCAGTGCCGAAGAAGCCCACCATCAAGGAACTGAATGACTACAGACCAGTTGCTCTAACATCTGTAGTCATGAAAACCTTTGCAAGGCTAGTGCTTTCCTACCTGAAAACCATCACGGATCCGCTGTTAGACCCCTTGCAGTTTGCATACCGAGCAAAGATCAACAGATGATGCTGTTAATATGGCTCTGCACTACATCCTACAACATCTTGAGTCTCCAAAGACCTATGCAAGGGTCCTTTTTGTAGACTTTAGTTCAGCATTCAATACCATCATTCCAGACATTCTTCTAACTAAGCTAAACCAGCTACAGGTACCGGAACAGACTTGTAAGTGGATCACAAGCTTCCTAACAAACAGGAAGCAGCAGGTGAAGCTAAGCAAGATCACATCAAATACCCGTACAATTAGCACAGGCGGCCCCCCAAGGCTGTGTGCTCTCCCCACTTCTCTTCTCTCTGTATACCAATGACTGCATCTCCAATGATCCATCTGTTAAGCTACTGAAGTTCGCAGATGACACAACAGTGATTGGTCTCATTCGAGACAATGACGAATCCGCATATAGACGAGAGGTCGAACGACTAGCCTTGTGGTGCAACCAAAACAATCTGGAACTGAACACACTCAAAACCGTAGAAATGGTGGTAGACTTTAGGAGAAACCCTTCCATACTTCCACCTCTCACAATACTTGACAACACAGTATCAACAGTAGAAACCTTCAAATTTCTAGGTTCTATCATATCGCAAGATCTCAAATGGACAGCTAACATCAAAAACATCATTAAAAAGGCACTTCCTGGTTGGCTCCGTTGGCAATGGAGGTGATCTTTCTGGTCACCAACCTCTGGATCATGTTGGACTGCTAAGACAGCGACAATCAGCTGTCCAGCAGTTCGGAAATCCCCCTCTTCGGGAGAAGAAGCGGTGGTGAGCAAAAGAAGCAGAGGTAGAGCTTCCCTAGAGCTCCTGGAAGATACCAGGGGGCTCGAAGGGTTAAGCCCCCTCAGAACTTCAAAGTGCTCCAGATCTGAGGCTTTTTTCCTGCTCCGGCAGACCTAATTGCCGCGACCAACTTCCAGGACCAATTTTAACTTAAAGAAGATAATACCGGACTGAACAGAAACAGGAGAGCTCTAATTATAAAAGCAAGTAATCAATCAATTCCCTGTTATTTTTTTTTTTAAGTTTTGGATTTGACTTCAAAGTGAAAATGGCGATCGTTCTTTAATGAGCTACGCAGTTGAAAACGAAAGTGTTACAATTCTCTGTCTGCTGTTTATTGCTGAAGGCCAGCTGGAAATTTTTTTTAAACATTGTAATGAGAAGGGAGAAGAGCTCGAGATACTGAGACTGATTTAAAAAAAAAAAAAGACTTAAAAGGTTTATACGTAATATTAGCCGGGACCAATTTTAACTTAAAGAAGATAATACCGGACTGAACAGAAACAGGAGAGCTCTAATTATAAAAGCAAGTAATCAATCAATTCCCTGTTGTTATTTTTTTAAGTTTTGGATTTGACTTCAAAGTGAAAATGGCGATCGTTCTTTAATGAGCTACACAGTTGAAAACGAAAGTGTTACAAGTCTCACTGTCTGTTGTTTATTGCTGAAGGCCAGCTGGAAATTTTTTTTTTAAACATTGTAATGAGAAGGGAGAAGAGATACTGAGACTGGGGAAAAAAAAGACTTAAAAGGTTTATACGTAATATTAAGTTAAAGAGAAATTTTAAGAGATGGCAGCAAAACAATTAAAGTCAACTGCTACAAAAACCCCAGGAACATTAACACCGAGTCTCTCCAGCACATACAGCAGATACAAAATCACTAAATTTGGAAGCACTTCAGGATAACCTGAAAGAATTTATGAAAGAATCTCTTAACGATGCTATGAATTGGCAAACTTCCCAGATAGAGGATAAGTTTAAATTAATTACAGAAGAAATGTCAGAGATGAAAAACAGATGTTAGAAATTCAAACTGGAAATAAAGAAGTTAAAGAAGGTTTGGTGTCAGCAGTACAGGGTCTGGCATCAAATGTGATTTTATTGGAGCAGGAAGTAGAAGAAATAAAGAAAGTTAATTTAAAATTGGAAAATGAGATTGAGGCAGTTCAATGTAAAATGGATAAAGTTGATGATGAAATTGTTTTGGTACAATATAGAGCAATGGAACTTGCTTTACGAATCCGTGGACTGAAAGAATGTAAAAATGAGAATTTGAAGCAAATTTTTTCGGAGGCCTTTGCAGAGATTTTGGCAGTTCGGCCAGTAGATGTGGCATTTTATATTGATAAAATTTATCGTGTGAATTCCTGGATAGCAAGACAAAGAAATCTTCCCAGAGACATTGTTATTTATTTTACTACT
Source organism: Ahaetulla prasina (assembly GCF_028640845.1). Lineage (NCBI taxonomy): Eukaryota > Metazoa > Chordata > Lepidosauria > Squamata > Colubridae > Ahaetulla > Ahaetulla prasina. Next base: position 30,054,092 of record NC_080549.1, on the reverse strand, counting down.
AGAACAGTGAGAAATGAGATTTTACAAGCTTTTTTTTAAACATTGTAATGAGAAGGAGAAGAGATACTGAGACTGGGGAAAAAAGACTTAAAAGGTTTATACGTAATATTAGCCGGGACCAATTTTAACTTAAAGAAGATAATACCGGACTGAACAGAAACAGGAGAGCTCTAATTATAAAAGCAAGTAATCAATCAATTCCTGTTATTTTTTTTTAAGTTTTGGATTTGACTTCAAAGTGCTCCAGATCTGAGGCTTTTTCCTGCTCCGGCAGACCTAATTGCCGCGACCAACTTCCAGGACCAATTTTAACTTAAAGAAGATAATACCGGACTGAACAGAAACAGGAGAGCTCTAATTATAAAAGCAAGTAATCAATCAATTCCTGTTATTTTTTTTAAGTTTTGGATTTGACTTCAAAGTGCTCCAGATCTGAGGCTTTTTCCTGCTCCGGCAGACCTAATTGCCGCGACCAACTTCCAGGACCAATTTTAACTTAAAGAAGATAATACCGGACTGAACAGAAACAGGAGAGCTCTAATTATAAAAGCAAGTAATCAATCAATTCCTGTTATTTTTTTTAAGTTTTGGATTTGACTTCAAAGTGAAAATGGCGATCGTTCTTTAATGAGCTACACAGTTGAAAACGAAAGTGTTACAAGTCTCACTGTCTGTTGTTTATTGCTGAAGGCCAGCTGGAAATTTTTTAAACATTGTAATGAGAAGGAGAAGAGATACTGAGACTGGGGAAAAAAGACTTAAAAGGTTTATACGTAATATTAGCCGGGACCAATTTTAACTTAAAGAAGATAATACCGGACTGAACAGAAACAGGAGAGCTCTAATTATAAAAGCAAGTAATCAATCAATTCCTGTTATTTTTTTTAAGTTTTGGATTTGACTTCAAAGTGCTCCAGATCTGAGGCTTTTTTCCTGCTCCGGCAGACCTAATTGCCGCGACCAACTTCCAGGACCAATTTTAACTTAAAGAAGATAATACCGGACTGAACAGAAACAGGAGAGCTCTAATTATAAAAGCAAGTAATCAATCAATTCCTGTTATTTTTTTTAAGTTTTGGATTTGACTTCAAAGTGAAAATGGCGATCGTTCTTTAATGAGCTACACAGTTGAAAACGAAAGTGTTACAAGTCTCACTGTCTGTTGTTTATTGCTGAAGGCCAGCTGGAAATTTTTTTTTAAACATTGTAATGAGAAGGGAGAAGAGCTCGAGATACTGAGACTGATTTAAAAAAAAAAAAGACTTAAAAGGTTTATACGTAATATTAGCCGGGACCAATTTTAACTTAAAGAAGATAATACTGGACTGAACAGAGACAGGAGAGCTCTAATTATAAAAGCAAGTAATCAATCAATTCCTGTTATTTTTTTTTAAACATTGTAATGAGAAGGAGAAGAGATACTGAGACTGATTTAAAAAAAAAAAAAAAAGAAAAGAAGTGATAGTAATGGAAGAAGACCGTTTACAAGCGTTGGATGTGTCTAAGATGGGATCAGAGATTCCAAAAGAGCCAAGGATGACAAGAGCGGCTGTCAAACACAAGGAACAAGAAGAAAAGTCTCAACAGGCTCAATCTGCTATTACCAAGACGGAAACAGTGGGAGGAGCAAGGCCCAAAGAAAGATATGATTTGCGGCTGGTGCTTCAAAAGTTTCCGATTGCTGATAATGGCAATTAGACTTTTATCTTGGAATGTCAATGGATTAAACTCACCACAAAAGAGAAGAAAGATATTTCATTATTTGAAGCAATTTAAAAATGACATTGTATGTTTACAAGAAACACATATTAGAACATTAGACCAGAAATATTTGATAAATCGGAAATTGGTAATACATTTTGTTGCACCTGCTACAGAAAAGAAGAATGGACTAGTTGTTTATATAAAGAGTAATTTATCTGCAACATTAATTGAAGCGGATAATCAAGGAAGATATATTGCTATTGAACATTTATTGGAAGGAGAAAATACTTTTAATAGGAGTTTTATGCACCAAATCAACAACAAGAAAAATTTTATAAGTTTTACATAAAAGAATAACATTTTGGGATTATAAGACTTATATATTAATGGGTGATTGGAATGGAGTGATGGATACCCAGAAAGATAAAAAAAAGAAAGATATTTCATTATTTGAAGCAAATTTTTCGGAGGCCTTTGCAGAGATTTTGGCAGTTCGGCCAGTAGATGTGGCATTTTATATTGATAAAATTTATCGTGAATTCCTGGATAGCAAGACAAAGAAATCTTCCCAGAGACATTGTTATTTATTTATTTATTTTACTACTAGAACAGTGAGAAATGAGATTTTACAAGCTTTTTAAAGGAGACAAGATTCAAGCAGCCGCCAAGATATTTTAATACTAAAGGAAATTCCCCCCAAAATGTTGAGAGGTAGGAAGGAGTTTGCTTTTTTGGTGAACGAACTTAAAAAACGTCAGATTGAGTATAGATGGGACATCCCAATTGGTATAATAGTTTACTATGAAGGGAAAGCACATCGTCTTAATACAGTCAGTAAAGCACAAGAGTTTTATGCTTATGTGCTTAAGGCTGGAAGTCCACCATCTCCGGATGGTAGGAGAAAGGAAGGTGAAATTAAAGAAAAAGAAGTGATAGTAATGGAAGAAGACCGTTTACAAGCGTTGGATGTGTCTAAGATGGGATCAGAGATTCCAAAAGAGCCAAGGATGACAAGAGCGGCTGTCAAACGCAAGGAACAAGAAGAAAAGGCTCAACAGGCTCAATCTGCTATTACCAAGACGGAAACAGTGGGAGGAGCAAGGCCCAAAGAAAGATATGATTTGCGGCTGGTGCTTCAAAAGTTTCCGATTGCTGATAATGGCAATTAGACTTTTATCTTGGAATGTCAATGGATTAAACTCACCACAAAAGAGAAGAAAGATATTTCATTATTTGAAGCAATTTAAAAATGACATTGTATGTTTACAAGAAACACATATTAGAACATTAGACCAGAAATATTTGATAAATTGAAATTGGGAATACATTTTGTTGCATCTGCTACAGAAAAGAAGAATGGACTAGTTGTTTATATAAAGAGTAATTTATCTGCAACATTAATTGAAGCGGATAATCAAGGAAGATATATTGCTATTGAACTTTTATTGGAAGGAGAAAATACTTTTAATAGGAGTTTTATGCACCAAATCAACAACAAGAAAAATTTTATAAGTTTTTACATAAAAGAATAACATTTTGGGATTATAAGACTTATATATTAATGGGTGATTGGAATGGAGTGATGGATACCCAGAAAGATAAAAGAAGTCTTAGAAATATTTCAATCGTAAAACTGCCAAAGGCATTCTTTGATTTGATGGAAGATTTAGAATTGAGAGATGTGTGGCGAGAACGCAATGAAAAAGAGAGAGATTTTACATTTTTTTCTGACAGACATCAATCTTTTTCTAGGATTGATTTCATTTTAATTACTAATGATTTGTTTTTCAGAGTGAAGAAGACAAAAATTTGTTCTAGAACCTTGTCTGATCATAGCCGGTATGGATTGAGTTAGATCGGGAAAAAGAGGCCAGGAGGTCGTGGAGGATGAATGAGAACTTGTTTAAATATGAACAAAATGTAAATGAATGTAAAACTCTAATGAAGGAATTTTTTTCTTTGAACATGGATAAAGGGACACCTATAGAGATAGTTTGGGACACCAGCAAAGCTTATATGAGGGGAATTTTATTAGAGATGAATAATAAATATAGAAATAGACTGCACAAAAGGCGAAAAGAACTAGAAGAGGAAATTAAAAGGAAGGAGCAATTATTGGTAGGCAATCCAGGAGATAGTAAAATAAAAGAGTCAATAAATATATTGATAAAATTTATCGTGTGAATTCCTGGATAGCAAGACAAAGAAATCTTCCCAGAGACATTGTTATTTATTTTACTACTAGAACAGTGAGAAATGAGATTTTACAAGCTTTTTTTAAAGGAGACAAGATTCAAGCAGCCGGCCAAGATATTTTAATACTAAAGGAAATTCCCCCCAAAATGTTGAGAGGTAGGAAGGAGTTTGCTTTTTTGGTGAACGAACTTAAAAAACGTCAGATTGAGTATAGATGGGACATCCCAATTGGTATAATAGTTTACTATGAAGGGAAAGCACATCGTCTTAATACAGTCAGTAAAGCACAAGAGTTTTATGCTTATGTGCTTAAGGCTGGAAGTCCACCATCTCCGGATGGTAGGAGAAAGGAAGGTGAAATTAAAGAAAAAGAAGTGATAGTAATGGAAGAAGACCGTTTACAAGCGTTGGATGTGTCTAAGATGGGATCAGAGATTCCAAAAGAGCCAAGGATGACAAGAGCGGCTGTCAAACGCAAGGAACAAGAAGAAAAGGCTCAACAGGCTCAATCTGCTATTACCAAGACGGAAACAGTGGGAGGAGCAAGGCCCAAAGAAAGATATGATTTGCGGCTGGTGCTTCAAAAGTTTCCGATTGCTGATAATGGCAATTAGACTTTTATCTTGGAATGTCAATGGATTAAACTCACCACAAAAGAGAAGAAAGATATTTCATTATTTGAAGCAATTTAAAAATGACATTGTGTTTACAAGAAACACATATTAGAACATTAGATGAAATATTTGATAAATTGAAATTGAATACATTTTGTTGTTAAGAAGAAGAATGGACTAGTTGTTTATATAAAAGTAAATTGCAACATTAATTGAAGCGGATAACAGAAGATATATTGCTATTGAACTTTTATTGGAAGGAAAAATACTTTTAAGAGTTTTGAAAATCAACAACAAGAAAAATTTTTAGTTTTACATAAAAGAATAACATGGGATTATAAGACAATATATTAATGGTGATTGGAATAGTGATGGATAGAAAGATAAAAGAAGTCTTAGAAATATTTTGTCTTAAAATTCATTCTTTGATTTGATGGAAGATTTAGAATTGAGGATGTGTAGAGAATAAAGAGAAATTTTACATTTTTTAGACATCAATCTAGGATTGATTTCATTTTAATTACTAATGATTTGTTTTCAGAGTGAAGACAAAATTTGTTCTAGAATGTCATCATAGCCGGTATATTGAGTTAGATGGAAAAAGAGGCCAGGAGGTCATGGAGGATGAATGAGAACATTAAATATGAAAAATGTAAATGAATGTAAAACTCTAATGAAGAATTTTTTCTTTGAACATGGATAAAGGACACCTATAGAGTTTATTAAAAGCTTATAATTTTATTAGATGAATAATAAATATAAATAGACTGCACAAAAGCGAAAAGAACTAGAAGAGAAATTGGAAGGAATTATTGTAGGGAAGGAAATAGTAAAATAAAGTCAATAAATATTTCAATTTATATTAATGATCAGGTGGCAACTAATTTAGTATAAAAGATTTGTTTAATTTAATAAATGGAATGGTTAATTTATTAAGAAAGAAACAGAAAGACGATAATTGATAAAATAGAATAGGTAAGGAAGTATATCAATAAAATTTGATTAAAAAATTTTGAATATTATACTAAGTTATATTCTAGAGATGTGATTAGTGATAAAGATATAGATAGATATTTACAGGAAGGTATTTTAGAAATTACAGTAGATCAAAGGAAGAGTTGAATCAATTAATTTCTTCAGAGGAAATAGTGTTTAATTAAGCAGCTTAAAAGAATAAGCACCAGGTACAGATGGCTTGACAACTACTTATTATAAAAATTTACAAAATGAGATGATTGTAATAAGAGTTATTTAAAGAATACAAAGGGAGATCCTCCTTCATGGAGAATTTTATCTCATTAATACCTAAAGAAGATCGAGATTGTTAAACCAGAGAATTATAGGAATATCTTTTAAATACTGATTATAAGATGCTAAGATACTAGCGAATAGATTGATGCCACTGATGAATCAATTCATAATGAAATCAGATTTATTAAGGGAGACAGATGAGATATAATATGAGACAAATTGTAAATTTACTTGAATATTTGGAAGAAACAGCCAGGTTCAGCATGGATAAAAAAAGCTTTTGATAGATTGGATTGGCAGTTTTGAAAGTAATAGAAAAATGCAATTTGGATTATTTTATTCAAGCAATTAGGCTATATATCAAAACAAACAGCTCAAATAATAGTAAATGGTGGATTAACAGAATCTTTTAAGATTAGAAAGGGACTGGATGTATTGTCACCATTATTATTCATTTAACTTTGGAAATATTATTATAAAATGTTTTAGATAGATGGAATTAGATTAAAAATCAAGATTATAAATTAAGCGTTTGCAGATGATGGTTGTTGCTACCAATACATTCAGCTGTATATTTGATGGAAACAATTGATCAGTATAAAGTATCTGGGTTTAAAAGTGAATGGAAGACAAAATGATAATTAAAATATGAATACATCAGAGGAAGAATTAGAAAGAATAACTGGATATGAAGTAGTTAAAGGTTAAATATTAGGAATAATTACAGCATCAGAATGAATTATATAAAAAATTATGAGGTATTTTGGGAAAAGTAATTGAAATGGAAATGGAAAGTTACAATTATCATTGTTGGGAAGAGTGGCAGCTATAAAATGAATGTTTTGCCTAGATTTTATGTTTCAAATGATTCCAATTTTGAAGAAAGATGCAAATTTAGAATGGAAAAAGGATTAATAAATATTCAAAAAAGGATAAAGTTAAAAAATAATTAGTTAGAAGGGGTTTAAAAATGTAAAAGAAATTGTACTATGATGCAGTTGTTTTAATATTTCTGATTGATTAATTTAACAGAGGAAAGGATTTTGAATATAGAAGGTTATGGTTTGTTATATGGATAGCACGAATATATATGACAAGAAAATTGATAAGACATTTAAGAATATATGGTCAAGTGCGTTGTTGAGGATTTGGAAAAAATATCAATATAAGTTAGATGGAAAGATACCAATATGGACCATTGACATATGATAGAAATATAAATATATTACAAAATGGAAGTTATCAGAAATGACTATGGAAAAGAAATTACAGTTAAAATCTAGGAGAAATTGAGGGATGAAGGAAGAAATTATACATGGTTTCAGTAAAGGACAATTGCAATCTAGATGGAAATAGATCAGAAAATTGGTATAAGAAGGATGATAATCTGGAAAACAAATAAAAGATCAAGGTCAACAGCATATAAAGTTATATAATGATTGGTTGAAATTGATTCAGAAATGGAGTTAGTTAAAGATTGTATGGTAAAATAAAAATTTTCAAAATAATGTTAAACAAGGAAAAATTTGGGTGAGAATGTTAAATTCAAGCAAAATTTAAGAGAAAATTTTATAAATGTTTATAGATGGCATTTAGATCCTAAAAACTGTCATGTATGTATCCAAATGTGAAAGCAAAATATTGGAGATATGATTGTGAGGATCATATCATATATGGTGGACTTGCAAAAAATTAAAGCCTTTTTTAAAATATATGGATTATGCAGAACATTTTGAAAAAGAAGATCAAGTTTGTTCCACAGTTCTTTTTTGAATAATCTCAGATTGCACTGTTATAGAGACAAAACTGATTCTGAATTTAACTGCTGCAAGATTATTGCACAATATTGGAAGAAAGAAGACTTACCTACAATTGGAGAATGGATTAGTAAAGTATCAAATTTGCGAAATGGCAAAAATTTCTGCCTACTTGAGACTGTACACAAGAAAAATATATTTTGGAATGGAGAGTGGATTGATTATATTCAAATAAGTATCAGATTAAAATAAATTAGTTTTGAGTGAAGTTAGGAATTTATGTATTAGTTTAAGAAAGAAGGAATTGATAGTGTGATGGTGTGAAATGGAATATGTTTTATGTTATATTTTAGATTATGTTTGTTAGTTACAATACCCTGTATTCTGTTCTAAGTCTGAAGGAGGCAAAAAGACTATTGGTTTATATTGTACAGGAATAATGGTAGAATTAAACAAGTTGGAATGGTGTAATGTCGGGACTGCTCTAACACTCCCGAAGGAAAGGTAAAAGAGGAGTAAGAAGGAAGAAAGTATAATGGGTAAAGAAGGAAGAAGAAAGGATAGGAGGAGTAGGAGAAGATATTAGAAAGGATGGTATAAGTAAGGATCAAAGGTGGTAAGTTTAAGAAGGATGAGAAGGAAGAAAATTAAATCAGTCGAGCAGCCCTGATTGAGTATAATTTGACTATAGGACTGATTGTTGGATAAGTGATTGTATTGTACACTGGTCAAATTAATTATTATGGAAAATAAAAAAATTTGCAAAAAATCATTAGGACAACATGTTCTTGTGCACCAACTCAAGCTCAAACTGCCCAAGGAGCTGCTGATCCAATTCTACAGAGGTTATCTGTCATTTGCACCTCTAGAACTGTCTGGTTCGGTTCTGCAACCCAACAAGAAAACACAGACTTCAGAGGATCATTAGAACTGCAGAAAAATAATTGCTACCAACCTGCCTTCCATTGAGGACCTGTATACTAATCAAGAAGAGGGCCGTGAAAATATTTGCAGATCCTGCATCCTGGACATAAACTGTTTCAACTCCTACCCTCAAAACAAGAGCACTGCACACCAGAACAACTAGACAGAACAGCTTTTCCGAAGGCCATCACTCTGCTAAACAAATAATTCCCTCAACACTGTCAGACTATTTACTGAATCTTGTCTTTTATTTATTTTACAATCCAGCTACTTCTCCATATTTTCTATATTGATATATTCCTTTTAATTCTTTATCTTGTCTTATTTTTCTGTTTAAAATTTTAGCATCAAGATGAATAACAATGCAGTTAATGGACATCCTTGTCTAGTTCCTTTCTGATATCTACTTTCTCTGTCATTTCACCATTTATTATTACTTTTGCTGATTGGTCTTTCTATATATTCTTAACCATTTTTTATAAATCTATCAAAGTCCATCTTTTGTAATTGTATGGTCTAATCTTGACTTTGTAATTTAATTCTTGCTTTTTTTCCTTTCAAACTCTTAAATATTTTTTTCTCCAATTTTAAATAGTTATATAAAACAATTAACATTGGCTTCATTTATCTACTTGTAACATTTTATTGCAATTTTATATAATTCTACTGGTAGTCCATCTGGTCCATTTTTCCATTCTTCTGCCTTTTAATTCCCTCCACCAATTATCATTGATATTCTTTCTTCTAGTGCTTTTAAAATTCTTATGGTATTTTAGGAATTATTGCTTTTCCAAATATTGTTCTATTTCCTTCTGATATCTGCTCTTGTTGAATAGTTTCTTGTAATATTCCTCAATTATTATTTTTTTCTTTTCCTCATTTCGATAACATATCTCTCCATCTTGATCTTGTTTTTATCAATTTCTTTCTTTTCCTTTTCATTTCTATAGTCATCCTCCTGGTTTATTTGTGTTTTCAAATATTTTTGGCTTTGATTTTATTTTCTTGCTAAGTCTTCATCCTCAATTAATGTTCATGTTATGTTTTTCAAGTCCATTCAGTTTAATTTTTATCTGAAATCTTTGAAAAAACTGATGTTAAATAATAGTCATTAAACATTAATGAAAATCACTTGACTCTGCTCAAGCCCCTTTCGAGTCCAGCTGTTGAGCAGGGGTTGTCTACATTTCTTCAGTTGTCTCTTACAGCAACAGCCTTGGTCTCCACGTCTTATAAGCCACCAAAGTCACCAGGCTCACAGTGAAGCATGGGCTGGGCACAGCATCCTGCTCTGGGCTGCTTTTCTTCAGCTGGAACTGGGGCTCCAGCCAAGGCGGATTATGAACAGATCCAAGGATCAGTCAATTGTCACAAAACCTTCCTGCCTCTGCTAAAATGCTGAAGATGAAGAGGAATTTCCCTTTAAATTCAGGACCCAAAGCAGGCCTCAAAACAAAAGACAACAATGGCTGCACTAGAAGAAGATCAAAGGAATGATCCGGCTCTGAATCCAATTGGGGACCTGGGAGGGGACGGAAGAGAGCTCACAGGAGAAGACCCCTCCCAGTCTGAAAATGTATACAATAACAACAACAACAACAGAGTTGGAAGGGACCTTGGAGGTCTTCTACTCCAACCCTTGCTCAAGCAGAAAACCCTACACAATTTCAGACAAATGGTTATCCATCTTCTTAAACACTTCCAGTGTTGGAGCATTCACAACTTCTGGAGGCAAGTTGTTCCACTGATTCATTGTACTAACTGTCAGGAAATTTCTCCTTAGCTCTAAGTTGCTTCTCTCCAAATGATTGTTCTACCCATTGCTTCTTGTCCTCCCCTCAGGTGCTTTGGAGAAGATTCCTCCCTTTGTTGGTGGCAGCCCCTGAGGACACTTTCCATCTGATCTGTCTCTCGTCCTTCTCTTCCTGAAACTAGACATGCCCAGTTTCATATGTTTTTAACTCAGTCCCTAATCCTCTTGGTTGCTCTTCTCTGCACTCTTTCTAGAGTCTCCACATAATAAATAATAATACACACACACACACACACATATATATATATTAGATAAAATATAGACTTACATGATGACATTTTCTGCTTAATGCTCCTCATTCATGATGCTGAGTCTGGAAAGTTAAAATAGCAGCATGGAATATACATTTCTGTATGTATGTATGTATGTTATGTATGTATGTATTAGTCATGGACACTCAAAACTTTCCCAGAAGAGTTCGAAGCATGGGGGCAGGTCAAGATACCCAGTGTTTCCCTTCTGGGGCAAGGCTGACCTGGAACCACTGGAAAAAAATAACTAAGATACACTTCCAGTGTTAGTATCTACAACTTCACTGATTCATTGTACTAACTGTCAGGAAATTTCTCCTTAGCTCTAAGTTGCTTTCTCCTTGATGAGTTTCCACCCATTGCTTCTTGTCCTCCCTGAAGGTGCTTTGAGAAGATTGAAACTAGACAGGCATGCCCAGTCCTGCAACCCTTGGTTGCTCTTCTCTGCATCTAGAGTCTCCACAATAAATAATAAAATAGATAAAATATAGACTTACATGAGGACATTTTTCTGTAATGCTCCTCAGTGGAGTCTGGAAAAGTTAAATAGCAGTTATAAATATTACATACATGTATGTATTGTATGTATTAGTCATGGACACTCAAAACTTTCCCCAGAAGAGTTCGATTGCTTACCTTAGGGGGGCAGGTGGTAAAGGACCGCTGAGGGAGAGGTCTTTGCCAGATGGGCGGCAAATGGCGGCTCTTGCAGTTAATTCAGGCACCCTGAAGGTCTTTCTCTCTACTGATACTGTTTCCTTCTACTTAGTGACAAATAATATAAATAATACAATTAATTAATTATATTATATTACACAATCACTGGAAAAAAATAGACTTCTTTAAAATCACAAACTTATTGATTATGAAGAAAGTTGTTCAGTTTCACAGCAGCAGCTTTGTTTTTATTCCCAAATATTAGGTGCCAGCTGATATTTCTGGCATCTAAACTTTCTAGTTAGTAAATCTGTTGTTTTTAATTCTCCTACCTCTGTTTCTTTGAATAAGCTTTTTCTTCATCTGGTGAAGAAAATTGCCAGCCATTTTAGAGAAAGCCAGAATGAGCCAGGACAGCCCAGCCAAGGTTCTATGACACGTGCTGCGATGTCATCATCTTTGAACCCGCTCTGGGGAGATGCCAGGGGTGCCCTCAGCAACTCTGGACCTTCCTTTCAATAGGAGGTCACACCAGAGGTCTCAGGCAAAGTCTGTGGAATAAAAAGCGGAAATGGGGAGGGTGAAAGATGGAGAAGGCTCAAAGTGCTAATTAATTAATTATATTACATTAATGCTACTTCTCCAGAAACACTACCTTTGCTAGACCAGTTTTGAATACAGCTCATCTGTCTGGAACCATACCACATTTGACATCAATACATGTCCAGAAATATTTTACAAGAAAGGTCAACAGAATCCCTTCTGCCACCAGGCTTGAAATGTTGGGCTTGGACAATTTAGAACTATCGCCTTTCAGCATGACCTGAGATTATCTGTCCAACGTCCCACCTGTCAAGACGACTTCAGCTTCAACCGCAATAATACACGAACACACAATAGATACAAACTTAATGGTTGCTCCAAACTGATTGCAGAAAATACGACTTCAGCAACAGAGGTCAATGCCTGGAATGCACTACCTGACTCTGTGGTTACATCCCAAACCCCAAAACTTTAACCTTAGACTGTCTACTGTTGAGCTCACCCCATTCCTAAGAGGTCTGTAAGGGGCATGCATAGGGAGACCATTTGGATATGAGCCAGCCCTGCCAGAAAAGCCAACACAGTTCTGTGCTGTATAAAGAGAGGATAGAATCAAGATCACGAAGTGTTAATCTTTATAAGGATTCAGTTTTGGTCACCACAATCTAAAAGGATGTGGAGATTCTAGAAAGAGTGCAGACAAGAGCAGCAAAGATGATTAGGGGACTGGAGGCTAAAAGATATGAAGAACAATTGCAGGAACTGGGTATGTCTAGTTTAATGAAAGAAGGACTAAGGGAGACATGATAGCAGTGTTCCAATATCTCAGGGGTTGCCACAAAGAAGAGGGAGTCGACCTATTCTCCAAAGCACCTGAAGGCAGGACAAGAAGCAGGGTGGAAACTAATCAGGAGAGAAGCAACTTAGAACTAAGGAGAAATTTCTGACAGTACAATGAATCAATGGAATGGAACAACTTGCCAAGTTGTGAATGCTCCAAGACTGGAAGTTTTTAAGAAGATGTTGGATAACCATTTGACTGAAGTGGTGTAAGGTTTCCTGCCTGGGCAGGGGTTGACTAGAAGGCCCCAAGGTCCCTTCCAACTCTGTTGTTGTTGTTGTTGTTGTTGTTGCATAGCGCACTAACGTGCCTGCCGCCTCTGTCCTACTGTTCCCATTTTTTTGTATCCCTTTCCTGTATTCATAATCATGCTTATACTTATATCGGTTATCTTATATACACTTGACAAATAAATAAAATAAATAAAAATAAATAAATTATGAAGGCTGCAGTGGTTTGTTGCAGACCCTAGAGAGGACCTTTCAATTTCTCTCTCCAAGATTAAAGGGATCCAGTGGATCACTCAGCTCCCTCTCAATCCATCCTCTGCCCTCCCTCTGTTTTCCATCCTGGATCCTCGAGCCCTCCTCCTTACAAAACTGACAGTCTTCCCTTAATTTCCTTGGAGATTTATTCTGTGAGGTGGGACATTGGAGGCAGACGGGGCAGCTGGGAAGGAGAGATATTGTCCGGTCCATCATCCTTGGAGTTTTCATGATCTAAGTGCCAAAGCCCACTGCAACTACATTGCAAAACAGGCTTTAAGAGTTGTAAACCTAATCTTGCATAGCTACTTCTCCAGAAACACTACACTACTAACCAGATCTTATAAAACATTTGCTAGTCCAATTCTTGAATGCAGCTCGACTGTCTGGAACCCATACCACATTTCGGACATCAATACATGTCCAGAAATATTTTACAAGAAGAGTTCTGCATTCCTCTGAATACAATAAAATACCTTATGCCACCAGACTTGAAATCCTGGGTTTAGAAAATTTAGAACTCCGCCTTCGACATGACCTGAGTTTAACTTCACAGAATCGTCTGTTACAATGTCCTTCCTGTCGAAGACTACTTCAGCTTCAATTGCAACAATACACGAGCACACAATAGATTGAAGCTTAATGTGAATTGCTCCAATCTTGATTGCAGAAAATATGACTTCAGTAA